>NW_010098991.1:7734-17615 GCF_000699245.1 Pterocles gutturalis | reverse complement strand
CCATCCCCTTTCCCCCAGCCCCATCACTAGCAATGGCTTCTGTTAGGTCAAAATGACTGTGGAAGTATGGCTTTCTTTTATGCTCGAGTCAGGATTTTCCAGTAAAATAAACTGGACTGCTGTGGAAACGAACATAGAATATAATCTGTGAAGGAGATGAGTCATCTGATTCTTAAAATAAAGTGAGGATCAGTATTATAGTCTGGTAGCAAAATACTGATTATAGAAGGATGGAATTGAGCATATAATTATTAAAAATCCAAATCAGCATGTTCTGGGAGTACTGCAGATTTGGTGTTTCTGGTATCCTGAGACAGGAAAGACATTTGGATATATGATGCCATTAAAATCTCAGTGCCTTTCAGAATTAAGGCATTTTGACTTCCAAAAATTGTGTTTTATAATTAATAGTCTCTCATAAACAATTTTAGCAATAAATAGAATTCTTCAGTTACTAAAATATTGTACGTATCTATCCAGAATGGTTTCTCAGACCCTCTTCCCCCCCACCTCATATTTGAGAGAGAAGATTATCCCCTTTTTATCCTTCTAATGAAAACATTTTTTTAAAGCGAAATCTTATTTAATTTCTCCATGTCCCACACATTGGTAGAAAGTATCTGGTTTTGTGTTTATGTATCAGATTCTGTCTATGGTCTTCTAAAACTTATGCTTTAAAGAAAGCACAGAAGACATTCTGTTGTTCAGCTTTTAGCAAAGATGCATACTAATGAAAACGGTACTACTTTTTGTTGTGCACTTAACTAAAAGCTGAAATGTTGGTCACAGGATGAATCCTGACGTTAGTTCTGTGACTTAGGATCGTTTTGAGGTGTAGCCTAAATCAAAGCTGTTACTGAGCCTGAAGACAATTAGGAAGGGGAAGGTTTGGAAAGAGAGAGGCAGCAGCAAGTATCGGTGATCCCCCATCTAATGTACTGTATGGCAGTGAATTAATTTACTGAAAGTCTAGAGGTTTAATTCACTGGTGTATACTAATTCCTTATTTTGCCATACAATGACAGAAGGAGGCTAAAGGTAGGATTGTTGCATTTATATTCTTTTTGGAAGCTGAATGGCTTTTGTCCGTTGGTCCGTTCATACATTTTTTCATGTACCTGGCTTTTGAAATTTTCTGTACTGTTTTGGAAGCATGCAGTCAGCAGGCTCACTGCCCTGCCAGGTGATCCCCACCTGCATGCAGCACACCAGGACAGAGGAAGGAACCTAGCTCACCTGAATATTTGTCACCTTTTCTGCTAAACCTATGGATTAGTTGTGATAAAGGATTTATGTAGAAGTTGCAGCCTCTTGATTACTGACCTGATCCATTTGTATACTCAGAACGTTGTCAGTTAGCTTGAATGTCAGTTAATCGATATTTCGATACTGATTCTTTTCAGTTGTCTCAATTTTACTTTTCTTAAGGATATTTACAAAGAAACTAGACTTAACTAAATCCTATGCTGCAAACTTTTTGGTGAGAAAAGTCTATGATTTTAAAAGTCACCTACCCATTTTAAGATGGGCATTCAAGCTAATATAATTTATCAGTCAACAAGATTTGTTAATATGGGTTGAACAGTGCAGTAACACACTGTGAAGGCTCCTGCTCATAGCTGACTTGCCTTAGGTGCCTCCAGGGTTAGGTTGGGTAGACTTGCATACCTCTGAAAAGGTCTTTGGCAAGCTTTGGTGGATTCTTTCCAACAAATGTGCGTTAGCAAATCTTTAACGAGTTTCAGTCCGTTATATCCATGGAAGTCCGTAAAGATGGGGATTTATGTGGGTGTCAGTCATCATGTAAATTAGAAAACACAGTGATAGTTGTCAGGTAGAACAAAAGATGTAATTCACTGGGCAAAATTTTGGTAGGGATATGCAGGATGGGAAATGATTGTTTGTAACACAGGCATTTTAGGGTTGGAAGATTTTTAGTAGTATACATGATTTTGTACCCTGCATCCCAATTTTACTCTTTTTTTAAAATAAGACTATTTTAGGTAAAACTGCTTATAGACTTTTCTTTGTATCTTTCGTCTTTTTCAACTTACATGACTTAAACATGACTCGAAATCACAGTTAGTTTACTGTTTTATTTCAGGTGATACTCCTTTTTATGCAGACTCGCTAGTAGGAACATACAGTAAAATTATGGATCATAAGAACTCATTACATTTCCCAGATGACGTGGAAATCTCTAAGCATGCAAAGAACCTTATCTGTGCCTTTTTAACTGATAGGTAAGTGCATGTACTATGTCTGGTAGTGTTTTTATTTTGGATGGTATTAGCACATGTACATTGTAAAAATTAGTTCCTTCCATTACTTATCCTAATCTCTGTTCAAATCTCTTTTGCCAAATCTCCTGCTCTCTAGTTTTCCTTTTGAGATGTTTTTTCCAGGTATTGTATTTTATTTCTGTGAGCTGTTCTGACAGCTCTTGTTAACAACAGAATTTGTGCCAGACAAAACCTTCCACTTGCGGTGTATAATACACTAACAAATGTGTAAGGCTGAAAGTAATTTGTAAGCTCCAAGGCAGGGACCAAAATTGTTGTGCTCGGTGTCTAAGTGGGTGTTACTTAAAAAAAAAGAAAGCAAATACTTTATGAAAATAAGCAGGTATTTAGTGAGTTTGTTTAAGCTTCCTTAGAATGATTGAACTTTTAAAATTTGCTTTGTTGTGTTAATTAACAAGTATAGCTAACAAACCAGCAAGGATATTATTTCGGCTATAAATAGATCCTAGAGGGCTCCCTTTGTGGAACTGAGCCATTTATTGATACTAAGCTGCATAAGCTGGTTCTGAACGCTTATATTTTCTTCAGCTCCAGAAAGCAGAGTTCATCTTCAAATTTTCAGATTTAAAAGAATGCTCTAGGTCCATACTTTACTCTGGAGTGATGATGCCTTCTTACGCTTTCCTGTGGTCACCTGAACTTGGCTACAGCAGAGCATCTAGCCTTTATAGAATGAGGGATTAGGAAAAATATTGCCTTGTAATGGTTTTTGCATTCAAAGAGAGATTGTTTACTCTGTTGAGCGAGATTACTCAGGAAGGATGTGCTTTAACAGCATTTTTCACCCTTAGTAGCTGAAGGGTAGAGAGAAAATTAGTTGAATTTAAAAATGTAAAAGTGGCAAGGTGTACTTCCACTACGTGTGTCCGTCTTCCTGTTTATATTTAATACAGAGCTCGAGTGATTTATTTGAAGCAGATGTGTTCTTTCTGTATGCATGATCACTGCTGAAGCACTTAAACAAGGAATAAGCATCGACCTTATGATTTATTAGTTCTTTTCCATGCATTGGTTTTATGTCATGTACTAGAAGATAGTTTTAAGAGAGGCTCTTCTGGACAAACAAAAAGTTTCTTTTTGCACTTAAGATTTACTTCACTGCAAATATCAGCAAAAGATGTGTTAAGGTTAGTTATGGGGCAGAGGATGGATTTCTTAAAATAGTTATTTCAGTTCAGCTTTGAATAACTGTTCTGTGCAGTCAGTTAGACCTTCCTTCACTTGCGTCTTAAGGTTTGTCATGTGGTTTGGCAGACGCAGAACTTCTGCATTTTTTTTTTTCCCCTCGAGGGTGTTGGGTTTTGTTTGTGTTTTTAGTTTTTTCTTCATTTTTGCCTCAGTGCTCTCTTTCTTGCTTTACTCCCCACGTGGCAAACTCCAAATTCTGGACATTTTAGCAGTTGCAGGGAGATTGCCTGCTAAGAAACAGAGCACATTTTATATAAGAATACAGATCAGTGGTTGGTGGTTTTTAGTAATTTTTATATTTGACCATTAATGTGGTTAACACAGACGATCTTTACTGAAAGTTTCTTTGTTGCTTATGAGCAAGTCAGAATTTAAATGACAAAAAACAAGTGCTATTTTTCTTAATGTGAATTTGGCTTAATTGCTGTGTTTAGGGATGTACGACTTGGGAGAAATGGGGTAGAAGAAATAAAGCATCACCCTTTCTTCAAGAGTGATCAGTGGAACTGGGACAACATTCGAGAGAGTAAGTAAACTAGCTTAAAAGTTCTATTTTTATTCAGTATTTTCAGTAATAGAAATTAAAAAAGTTAGGCTGTTTAAATTAAGTATTTTCTGTCAAGAATCTTGCTCAAACTTCCATATTTATCATTTGTATTATAAAAACTCTTATCAGTAAGGGTTAGTAAATACACAGTTTTCCTACTAGAATTATCCTCACCTTTACATGCTTTTAATGCATAGATTTCTGTTTTGAACAACGGAATTGGACGTTTCAGAATTCTAACGAACAAGAATGTTAGGTTCTGTTTCTTTGTGGCTTTTGTTGTTGTATTTTGTGTTGGTTTTTTTTCTTAACCTTCTGTAGTTAAGAAAGTAGCGTGACAGTGGTCTTGTCAGTTTTACTGCCCTTCATGTAGAAGCATTGTGAACTTGGTAGGTTTAAGCAAAACACTGAAGTGTGTCAGTTCAGACCATGAGCTTAATCGTAACTATTGAAGTCATATACTTACTAAAGTTTCTTAAAGTGATAATTATATTTAGAGTTCTGTTCTCTATGTGATTACCTTAGCAAATACATTTTCTGCTTTAGATATTCTATGCACTAGGCAACTAATGTAAAAATAAATTTCTCTAGAAAAAAAATGTTCACAGTAATATTTACAGATCTGCTGCATGGTTAATACGTATTTAACTAGCAGGACAACTTCTATTGTAGTCTTTTTAACATTACAGAAATACCAGTAGGTAGCAAGTGCCTGAATCCTAGAGTAAAGTTGATCTCTTCTCCCCTTTTTATAGCTGCTGCTCCTGTTGTTCCTGAGCTTAGCAGTGATATAGATAGCAGTAACTTTGATGACATTGAGGACGACAAGGGAGATGTGGAAACATTTCCAATCCCCAAAGCCTTCGTGGGAAACCAGCTGCCTTTTATAGGATTTACCTACTATAGAGAAAATTTGTATGTGATACTTAAATTTACATTTTCAGAAATACACTTGCGGATTTTTCTTGTAGCCTATCCTTTTTTTCACTCTAAATACACAATTTATTAATTGCATTATATTGATTTATATCCAATTGTGAAGATACAAAATGCACAGTTTAAGTAGAATATATCATTTGCTGCTATTTTGGTTATTTTGATAATGATTAAACATAGTATTTTTATATGCACAAAATTATATAATATCTTAAATCTTTTAGGGTTAAAACACCTATGCATTTGTAATTTAGTTCTAAAATGGCTTTTTGTTAGTAGCTTTAGAAAAAAGTTTACAGAAGAAAATAGCTTACTAGGACTCCGCTTCAATAGTTAAGGAATAATAGTATTAATTAAAAAATTACAAGCTGCTGTGGATTTGAAAACATGTTATGCTTCACTTAAGAAAAGATTTAAATGAGAAAGATGCAGTCACACTGAAGTAAAACAAGCTTAATTCTGAGAATAGTGTAGGACAAATTAAGACTTGAGAGAATTGATTAAAATGAGTTGGTTGGCAAGGTTGCCAGCATTGCTGAAAACTGGAATAAGAGCTGCAGGGATTTGTTTTTGTTTTTGACAGGTTGCTAAGTGACTCCTCTCAGTCTTGCAGAGAAAATGAATCTGTGCAATCTAGTAAAAATGAGGTTAGTGCCTTTTTTCGTAAGTATTAATGGTATGATTAACTACTTTTGTTAAGTTTTTTAAGAAACGACAAAGTCTAAAATAAGTTTTTAAGAAATATTATAGGGGGCTTTTTGTCTTTTGATGATCCTCAATAAAAATGGTGTTTCCTGTTTACAGGACAGCAAGGAGGTAAGTATATTACTTGAATTATAAAAGGAATAAAAAAAAAATTCTATATAATTTATGTGAATGTGAAATATCTTAAATGTGTATTCACCAAATTGTTCACAGTAAACCAGCTGTATTTTGAAACAGTTGTACTCAAGCATTAGTAGTACAAAGCAAAATAAATGCAGGGGTTTTTTAAAATTCTTTTGGCATGCACAATTGGTTTGGAAAACAAATGTGTAAGGCTCTGTTGGCCACAAACAGTATCACTCTTGGGAAGGTTGTGAATTTTGTCTCCATAGTTGCCTGAGTGATTCATGACTGATTTATTCAGAGTTTGGAAAAGTAAATTGTCACCTGCAGTGATAACGGAATGTTTAAATCGTGCTCTCAGTTGCAGTGGGTGTATGGAGCATGTTTATCCAGCTTTTGAAGATTGACAATTGAATTTAAGTTTGCAGGTGACAGGAGAATGCTATGGAATTTTCATGTACTTACTTCATTATGTTACTTAAACACATGTATTATTCAAGCATAGATAGTATATTGTTAACATTTCTTAAAACTTACAACTCCTTTTCAAAGTTTCCAGGTAAAGGAAATGCATTATGTATTGACCAGAATAAATTTAAATGAGAATGTTTATTAGACTCCACTTCATTTTTTCCTGTCATTGCTGAATAGATCAACAGTTTCAGAGTTTCCCTTTTAAAAAGAAATGCTACTACTGTTTAAAATACATAGTGATATTTGCTCTATGTTGTGGTAGTAAATGTAGTGGGTAAAATTTTGCATTTCACTTTTGACAACTTTTTTTATTTGTATTTTCTCAAGCGATGAATCTCCAGTTTTGATGTCATTTTCAGTGTCCCTGTTCTGGGAATCTTCTAACTGTAACAATTAGAAATTGTTATAGAAAACCACATTTTTAGATTTCATGTTTGGGGGGGGTAGAGGAGGAAGGGGAAGGGAGGAAAATAAATGCATTTGAAAGCCTGAAGAGGTCATGTTTGGGGGGGGTAGAGGAGGAAGGGAAAGGGAGGAAAATAAATGCGTTTGAAAGCCTGAAGAGATGAGACGAATCCCAAATTTATTATTGACAATTTATTTCATGAATATTTGCATACTTGACTCATGATTTCTTTTTATATTTTAGTAAACAAAACAAAGCATTACCAAACCTGAAAAGTGTTTGTTAGCTTCTGTATGTGTAAGAAATTCTTCTTTATGTCAGGTCATTGCTTAGTAATACTCTCTGAATATTATCCAATTTGGTCATGTATCCCCCTTTTTATTTTTCAATTTTATTTAGAAAAGATTATCCCAAAAATTCTGCTGCTATGGAAAGTCTCTGTTTACAGAGAAAGAATACAGCAAAGGACCAGTAAAAATATTCTTTGCCTGTAGAAATTTTATGACTCGCAATCTGTTGCACAGAATTCTGTGATGGTTAGATTTAATGTAGCATGCAGCAGATTTCGTTGCTGTGGGTCTGTATCTTTAAAATCATCAAGATTTTAAATATCTGTTTTACATAGTATAGTGGAAGATTAAATTTATTTTCCTCACTTTCCATTTTTTTGTTATTTAATTGAATTACGCTTGGTTTATGTGATAGCATTTTTATATGTGTGTCATGCTTTTTTGACATTTTACACAGTTTCAGAAAAAACTAAGCAAGCTAGAAGAACAGCTCAGTAATGAATTACAAGCCAAAGATGAACTAGAACAGAAGTACAGGTGAGACTGTTTTGACATGTTTGGTATGTTTATAAAGAAGTTTTATTACACCTTTTGTTTTTGAATTCTTGAAAGCATTTTAATCCACTCTGGGGATTCCCAGCCCTGCAAGCAGATCTCACTGTAAATTGCTGGCTTAATTCTTGCTACTCCTGTGGCTACTGTTTTATTTTTTTTTGTTTGTTTGTTGGACTTAACTCTCCATAAGAATTTCTCTGTTGTTTGAGTGATTTCCTCAGTCCTTAAAGTTTCATGTGATTGCTGAAAATAGATTATCTTACATAAACTCAATGGGATACATCCAAACATTGTAATTTCTGTATAATCAGCAGGGTTTAAAAATGTTTTTCAAACTTCTTCAGGTCTACTAATACTCGCTTAGAGAAGATAGTGAAAGAGCTAGATGAAGAGGTAAGTCCATAATTATTTCTTATTGTAATAAGAACTTTAACATTTGTATGTGGCTTTTTTTAGGAAACAGCAAGTTACTTTTGAGTAGCTGTGTATATATAGCAAGTAATACCCGTTAATTTCTTGATTTTCACATGAAATTGTTGTCACTGCTAAGATATTTTCATTACAATTTCTGTACTGCAGCTATACACTTATTTCCAGATTTCGTTTTTTACTGTGTTTTTAATTTGGAGGACAGCCTAGTACAAATATCCCATATATAAATCTAGAAATTGAAGATGTGAGAGTAGTGTTGCTAGAAGAGGAAGGCCATTCTTTGTGTTGTTCAAACAGTGTCAGTAAAAGGACCCAGTTTCTTGCCCAGCTTTGCACCTTAGTGCTGCTACAAATTTGTTTTCAAATCCATCTTCAGTGGATGAATTCAGCTTAATGTATTGCTCATCCAGGCGTGTGTCAAGACCATACATTACATGTATGATTCTGTGCTTCTGGAGTGGCTGCAGGACAGGTTTACCAGATTCGTCAAATCCAAATGACCAAACAGTCTTGAAATTGTAACAGTTCCTGGCCACAGTCATCCTGGACTGGATTTGGCCACGTATTCTGATACGCTGTGTTGGCAGCAGGCAAATAAACTCTGTCTTTCTCCATTACAAGCTAAACCGAGTGTGTCAGCTGTCTTTTTTTATAATTTCAAGAATATCACTCTTCTGTATGTAATGAGTGGTGGGTTGTGGTTTTTTTAATACATCCAGATAACTTCAAGGAAGAATGTAGAGTCTACAGTCAGACAGTTAGAAAGAGAGAAGGCTCTTCTTCAGCATAAGAATACAGAGTACCAGAGAAAAGCAGAACATGAAGCAGATAAGAAACGCAATTTGGAAAATGAGGGTATGTTGAACCATGTTTGAAGGGTTCCATTTTTATGTGGGTTTTTAAAAGATAAAATAAATGATTTATAATACAGCTTGAAGCTTTTTCATGACTGTGATTTGTTTTTGTTATAGTTAACAGTTTGAAAGACCAACTTGAAGATCTAAAAAAGAGGAATCAGAACTCTCAAATATCCAATGAGAAAGTCAATCAACTACAAAGACAGGCATGTCAACTGTATATATGTATATTTTAAAATAATAGCTGTTTGAAGTACAGATTTTGTTAGTAGTGGAGGGAATTGAAATGTGTAATGGAGTTATACAAGCTGTTCTTTCTTGACATGTTTTGGTGTTTAAAAATTATCTTAAAATACACTCCTTTTTCTTTAATCCATAAAATCTAGTATTCTGTAGTAGAAATGGTAGTTGTTATATTTTAATTGTTTCTGAAGTAAGTTTTTATCAACCTTTAGTTGGATGAAGCCAATTCTTTGCTGCGGTCTGAGTCTGATACTGCAGCCAGGTTAAGGAAGAACCAGACAGAAAGCACAAAGCAAATCCAGCAGCTGGAAGCTAATAATAGAGAACTACAAGATAAGAACTGCCTGCTAGAGAATGCAAAACTCAAACTGGAGAAGGACTTCCTCAATCTTCAGTCAGCTCTAGAATCAGAAAGGAGAGATCGAAGTCATGGATCAGAGATTATCAGTGATTTACAAGGTATTCCTGCAAATTTTCTGTAGTTAAGCTTGCTTGTCAGTTCAGAAGTAAAAATAGGTTTTTGTGATGTTATTTGAGCTTCAGATTGTGGCTAGATTAGGGTGCTGTTCTATACAATGATATGTAAGTGTGGACACACATTTAAGACAAAATGTGTGATAACATTTATAAAATGTTATTATTGATAACTTTTAAAATCACCCGACAGGGAGATGTTCTTAATAGTCAAAATTAGAAGCTGTTACATTTGAAGAAAATTATCTTTAAGTAGATAAAATACATTCTTTTTTCACACACTGCCCAAACTCACTGATGTTTTGGTTGTTTTTAGGTCGAATATCTAGCCTCGAAGAAGAAGTGAAA
>NW_010098991.1:3250-7720 GCF_000699245.1 Pterocles gutturalis | reverse complement strand
AAAGAGTGCATTAGCCAAACTGGAAATGGAGAAGAGACAATTGCAGGAAAAACTTACAGATTTAGAAAAGGTAACAGCACTTCTAAGTGAACATTGGTGTTACATTCTTATGGAATTTTTAAATTTGTGCTTTTATTACTTGAGACATGGAGACAAAATCTATGCAAAAAATAAGCCCTGTTTTCAGTGTTTATTCTTTTTCTTTGGATTTTTTGATTATTGTTTTTTGCAATTTGAGAAGTGGGGAAAAAAATGACATCATTTCCCTTATGATCATAATGCATTATACTTCTAAAGTACATAGTAATGTACTTCAGTGTGTAGCTTAACAGTACAGTAGTAAGATTTCATGTGTTTTTTTTTAAACTCTCGATACTATGAAAAATAAAAAAAGCTTCTGCTAATAGTTTTTTGACAAATTTGTAATTGAAACAAAAGTATGGAAAAACTGCTTCAGTAAACTTAATCTTTGAGTCACTCTTGTAACAGAATGTTTGTTGTTAAGGTAGCAATTCTGTAATTGTTTGCACCTGGGGATGTCATTGTGTGCATGTTTGGAGCACTTTGCCATCCATAGAAAAACATTTGTAGAAATGAGTTCTCAGTTAGCTCCTTCAAGTCTGAGCTCTTTGTTCTGCTTTCAGCATACTTCCAAGCAGCATGTTAATGTTGTCTGAAATTTTGTCTTTGACCTAATATATTTAATGTTTTACTTCAATGTAATTTTCTTCTTAACAGGAAAAGAGCAACATGGAAATAGATATGACATATAAATTCAAAGTTATGCAACAGAACCTTGAACAAGAAGAAGCTGAACATAAAGCCACAAAAGCACGATTAGCAGACAAAAATAAGATCTATGAATCTATAGAGGAAGCAAAATCTGAAGCCATGAAGGGTATGTATTTGACATCACAGTTGGACGTAGGTGTAAAGTATACAAAATAGATAATATAATCTTTTGATGCTAGTGGAGGCCTAAGTATACGCTTTTTTCCTTGATTCCCCTGTTCTTTGAAAATATAATTAGTGTCGTAAAAACCACTTTTGTCCATTTGTCGTTGCTTTGCTAGGTTAAAGATGCACTGGTTTAGTCTGGGAACTAAACATGTTCTCCATTGCACACACCACTAGTTCATTTTCTGTACTTAAAGTATTTTTGTTAAGAGCTTGTCTGTGTTCTTACTCAGTGTACACATACCTTTTTGTGTCTTCCTAAATAAAATATATGTCAGCAACTTAATGATTTAGATATGTAGACCAGATAGAGTTAGAATTGGCAAGGCCTTTGCTATACTTCCGTAGTCACCATGCATTTTCTGGTGCATCTCATGACAATTGAAATCTCTTGGTGAGAGGGATAATTACCAGACAATTCCAGAAGATGGCTCTTTTGAATTAAATGGCTTATGTTTATTGCACCTACT
Source organism: Pterocles gutturalis (assembly GCF_000699245.1). Classification (NCBI taxonomy): domain Eukaryota; kingdom Metazoa; phylum Chordata; class Aves; order Pterocliformes; family Pteroclidae; genus Pterocles; species Pterocles gutturalis. Next base: position 6,293 of record NW_010098991.1, on the reverse strand, counting down.
TAAAAAGCTACTACAGATCCTGTCCTTCCAATTGCAGAGCATTCGCAAAAATTTTGAGCATACAGATGTTCAAAAGAAGCAAAAATGATTCAGTAATAATGGCTGAATCACTTGGCATATCAGGTTCCTGAACAGCTTCAACTCTTTAAATGATTGCAAATTATCATTGTCAAAGCAACACTTCAGTAGATTTAGGTGGATTATTTTTAAAAATCCACCCTTTTTATCCATTTCAGATGTGTTGCAGGTAAACTGGAAGTTATCTTGAAACTCAAAAGTATGAAATAGCTGTCAGGAATGCTTGCAAAAGCATACTCTGGATGTAGGTTTACTTTGAAAATTCTAATGTGTCACTTTCCAGCAATCTTTCTGTTCAGAGTTAAAAGGATAAACATATTGCTTATTGTTAATATGGGATAGATGTCCTCCTCCCCTTGTCCTCCAAAATATGCTAGTTTACACTGACTGATGTCTTAAATCTCTTCTTTTGCAGAAATGGAGAAGAAACTTTTGGAAGAGAGAGCTTTGAAGCAAAAAGTAGAAAATCGTTTGTTAGAAGCTGAAAAGCAGCGTTCCATGTTGGACTGTGATCTCAAACAATCACAACAGAAAATCAATGAGCTCCTTAGGCAAAAGGATATACTAAATGAAGATGTAAGGAACAGTGACAAAAGGAGTCTTGAGTGGAACCTGGTTTTCAATGTCATAATATTTTCCCTGTTATAGCTATATTTAGGAATGTTTGTGAATGCAAATGGAAGCAACTTTTTCTTTCTCTGTATTTGGAGCTTCAAAAAGTCTACTTTACAGAGTGTGATTTCATTTTTCTGAAATATGTCATCAATATTGAACTTTAAAAGTTTTTATTGTGGAATGTAAAATGCTGTGAGCTTGACATGGAGAAACTAGCTTATATATTGTGCGATAATGCCTTTATTCAGGAAACGGCTTTAACTTATCAAAAGATGTGTGCATGTTGTACAAAAGTGTAGAGGAAGTGAATAAGAGACACTGTTTAAATGTTGCTTTCCTGTGTAGGTTTGTAAAATTCACAGGTTTCTGTTCATTTTTCAGGTAAAAAACCTGACATTAAAAATAGAGCAAGAAACACAAAAGCGCTGTCTCACTCAAAATGACCTCAAGATGCAAACACAACAGGTCAACACCTTGAAAATGTCAGAGAAGCAGTTAAAACAGGAGAATAACCACCTTCAGGAAATCAAATTAAGTCTGGAAAAACAAAACAATGAACTCCGCAAGTATGAAGAGTTGCTCTATATTTTTTAGTAATGTTCCTGTTTTGCAATTATTTTTTTGGCAAAAGCTGAGAGCAATATTAATTTTAAAAATCTGCTGCACAGAATATGCTATTCTCCAGTGACAGACATACTTGTTGAAAATAATTTACAGTGACTCTAGTTGAGATTTGCCCTAGTGATTTAGCAATGTATGGATTTGTAGTAAAAGATGTTTGTTATCCTGAAAATCTTAAAAAACCCCGTTTAAAAACAAGGGTGTGAGGACTTCAGAGAAACACCTATGTAACAGAAAGTCCAGGTACTTTTTTTTTTTTTTTTTTTTTTTAAATGACATAGGATTTCAGTAAAGAGGAAAGTTACTGGCATTGTTAGTCCAGGATGGCTTATTAGAGTTGGAACTGAATATGATACAGAGCTGTGACATGTAACAATTGGAGATATCCTGTACTAAAGAAATTCAAGCACAGCTGTTGGGCCTTCAAACAGGAGGTGTGTTAAATCCCAGCAGTTCTTCAGCATCTTACAAGCAATATCTGCACTTGGTGATACATAAATGAATAAATATTTTTTTAAAATTTTTCATTTTGTGAATTAAAAGACAAGTTTAGCACATACATCAGATGAATGAATAATTCTTAGCTCCTTTATGATTTCTGGTGGTTTATCTCCTTGTGCTTTATCTTTTCTGTCAGCAAGATACAGTTACTCCCTTAGAAGGCAGCCAAGCATGATGGTTACTGTGATGTGAAACACTGGCAGAAATCTTTTCTGCTACATTACTGTTGTTTGTTATGGACTGACTAATTGACTTTCTGCATTGTTTTAATAACAGATGAATTCAAGAAATTATGCATGTGACAGAATCAGCCATGTTTTCACAGACTGAGCTCTAGCAAAGAGACACCCAAAACAGTTTGTCAGATCAGTGATGTTTTACATGGAAATAAGATTCTGCCGGCAGCCATTTGCTCTATCACTGTCTCTTACTGGTGACACTGTTACAGTTACTGTGTGCTAACAGTATTAAATTGACTTATTAGTGCAGTTCTCTCAGCTGTACAAGTGCCAGAGCTGGTACCCAGAGGAAGCCTCAGGTTTAATTGCTGACCACACTTTGGTCAGGAAATGACTGAAGATCTTAAAAGTGTGAATTCTGTCTTTTCTATTTACTGGTTTGGAATGTCTTCATGACTTTTAAAGTATGTTATTCATTTCTAGAGAACGCCAAGATGCAGATGGACAAATGAAAGAGCTTCAAGACCAGCTTGAAGCTGAACAGTATTTCTCGGTATGTTTCATGCTTCTTTATTTTTATACTAAGCTGTTACTAAGTACAGTGTTAGTTTTTCTTCTTCCTCCTCAGTAAAGTTAATCCTTTTTTCTTGTGTCTGTCTCCGTCTTGTCTGCCGCCTTGTCATTACTCCTTGTTCTTGATCACTGAGCAGCGTGAAGGAGCTCGTGCTAAGAAATGTCCCAGCTTTGGCAGGGAGTCCCAAACACAGTTTAGAGGGAGGGAGGAGTCAAGCAGCTTATTTGCCCACAGTGCCAGTAATTTTCTGCATGTTTCAAGCCTTTTGCATTCAGCATCTCTTTCATGCCACCAGGAGCCTGCTCCAGTGCAGGCTTCCCATGGGGTCAAAGCCTCCTTCAGGCATCCACCTGCTCCGCATGGGGTTCCTCTCCAGGCTGCAGGTGGATCTCTGCTCCCCCCGTTTCCTTCCATGGCTGCAGGTGTGTCTCTGCTCCCCCGTTCCCCTCCATGGCTGCAGGTGTGTCTCTGCTCC
>NW_010098991.1:322-3180 GCF_000699245.1 Pterocles gutturalis | reverse complement strand
CCCCCCCTTTCCCCTCCATGGCTGCATGGTCACAGCGCCCTCACCATGGCTGCACCAGGGGCTGCAGGGGAACCTCTGCTCCTGTGCCTGGAGCGCCTCCTCCCCTCCTTCTGCACTGACCTTGGTGTCTGCAGGGTTGTTTCTCTCACATAGTCTCACTCCTCTCCCAGGTGCTGTTGCACAGCAGTTTTTTTCCCCCCTTTTTTAAATACGTTATCCCAGAGGCACTGCCACTGTCACTGATGGGCTCAGCCTTGGCCAGCAGCGGCTCCATCGTGAAGCCGGCTGCTCTGGCTCTGTTGGACATGGGGGAAGCTTCTGGCAACTCCTCACAGAAGCCACCCCTGTAGCCTCCCTGCTACCAAAACCTTGCCACGCAAACCCAATAGAAGATCTGTTGGGAGTTTTTACTTTATTATGATAAGGTACAACAGAATTAGTAGTTATTGTACTTAAAAATCATCACTGGCATATGGAGGTTAATTTATATTAACAGTGCACAGCCAGTTACTCTTCAGGGAGAGCCCAAAAGGCTTGTTTCAAAATTAAAAGAAACTTAAGATTTTACTGTGGTTTTAGGTCAGTGAGGAGAAGAACTATCAGAAGTTTTAGTAGATCAAAAAGTTGCATGCATTAAAGGAGAGAAAGGAAGGGGTGGCGTCGGTTGACTGCTGTGGGGTAGGCCAGAGACAGTCTGTCTTGAAGTCCATGCACTAAATGCACTTGCAATTGTCTGTCACTTTACCTGTATACAGTCATTTGAGTGTACAGAGCAATACAATTTTTCTTTCATTTCCTTTAGAGCTCTAGATTTGTATCCATTTCACAAAAATTGTAATTTCAAGTGCTTTTTAAATATTTTTATTCCCTTCCTTCTACACTTCTTTTTGCTCTTTAGCTGTCATCTTGTTTTAATGGATTTTAATTGTTAAAATCTAAATTCTACCTCCCTCCCTCTGACATCTAAAATAGTAGAAAAAAAAAATTACTGATTTTCCTTGTTTCTGATACTTCCAATTTTCTATCAAATAGTGGTATTCACAGAGAGAGTCTCTTTTAACAGTATGTTTACAAACATATAAAATGGGTATTATACATCTGTCCCTTCACAAATACACAAGTTAAAAAAACCCCAAACAACAAAAAAGTAAAATACCCAAAACATATTTAGGAATGATGATGATGACGTTTAGTTAAATTTAGAGAAGGCATTGCACAGCTCTACTCTATTAGAGTGTGTGATTAAAGAATTGCATGCAGTGTAATCTTGTATCATTTTTTGTGTACCTTCAAGCTAGAATATGCAAGTCACGTCTTTTTCTATTCAACTTTAAATTTTAGACTCTGTACAAGACGCAAGTCCGAGAACTTAAAGAAGAATGTGAGGAAAAGACCAAACTTTGTAAAGAAATGCAGCAAAAGATACAAGAGTTACAGGATGAGAGGTAGATTTTACTAGTTGTACTACTAATATATAAAAAATTAGGAATGCATTTTGTTGTTTTATTTCTTTTTTTTCACCACGACCACCCCCTACCACCACCCGTTCCTACCATAACCTGACATTTTTTAAGTTAGTAGAGTTAACAGTATGTATCAATAATTTGCAGAGATTCCTTGGCTGCTCAGCTGGAGATTACTTTGACAAAAGCAGATTCAGAGCAACTTGCACGTTCCATTGCTGAAGAACAGTACTCTGATTTGGAAAAAGAGAAGATTATGAAAGAGCTGGAGATTAAAGAGATGATGGCTAGGCATAAACAGGAACTTACTGAGAAAGATGCCACCATAGCCTCTGTGAGTAATATGAATCATAATTCAGTAGAGGTTTATGTGGGCTTGAGTTTTATTTGCAGTTTGAGTTATCCATTGTTATTTAGCATACTTAGAGGTAAGTGATGTACAAGTATATCTGACATTGTAAAAATAATTATTTTCTGTGAATGAAATAAAAATCTATCTTGTTTCTTCCATATAGCTCTCTGATTGTTTGATCTTCTGTGCCCCTAACCCTCTTACAGCTAGTCCTCTTACCTTTATCCTGGTTTCACTCTGAAGCACTTTGATCTGTCCTGTAATGCTTTCATATGCCAAATGTGTTTTGTTCCATAGTCACGTGTATGTTTTGTTTTGTAGTTGGAGGAAGCAAATAGGACACTAACTAGTGATGTGGCTAATCTTGCTAATGAGAAAGAAGAGCTAAACAATAAACTGAAGGAACTACAAGAACGTATGTATTCTCTGAACCAAATGTAATTTAATTTGAAACCAGTTTTGTTCTTTAATAGTAATATTTTCTTTTGTAATGAGCTTTCATAGATTTTTTTTTTAATTACCTTGCTACAGAAATCACAAAGCTAAAAGAAGAAGAAGCAAATGTAGGGAATATTAAAGCACAATTTGAGAAACAGTTGTTGAATGAAAGAACATTGAAAACCCAGGTAAGTAAATGTATCTAGATGAATGAAGAGATAGTGTTCATGAATCAAATAATTTTTAATAGAAAACTTCCATGGTAAACTATCTATATATACCATTAACACTTTATTTTTGTTGCCCCTGAAAAAAAAAAATCTATTGAGCTTTTCTTTTTTGCTAAGTAGACTTTCAGTGTAGGTAAACTGCATCCTCACGATTTTATTATAGAGGAACTCCTAATCCGGTTGCAGTCCACCAGCAAAAATCTTAATTTCAGTCAAATTTTTGTATTTTTCTGGTCTGCATCTTGATTTATATTCCTCTGTAAGTTCCATAAAACAGTATATTTCTGATCCACTCGAGAGTACTGAGGGAGCTGGCAGGGGAGCTTGCCAAGCCACTCTCCATCATTTATCAGCAGTCCTGGCTAACAGGGGAGG
>NW_010098991.1:0-202 GCF_000699245.1 Pterocles gutturalis | reverse complement strand
ACGGCATGTACAGGACAACCAGGGGATCAAGCCCAGCCAGCATGGGTTCATGAAAGGAAGGTCATCCTTGACCAACCTGATCTCCTTCTATGACCAGGTGACCCGCCTAGTGGATGAGGGAAAGGCCATGGACCATGGATGTCATCTACGTGGACTTTAGCCAGGCCTTCGAAACTGTGTCCCACAGCATTCTCCTAGAAAA
>NW_010098990.1:0-24102 GCF_000699245.1 Pterocles gutturalis | reverse complement strand
CCCTCATCCAAGTCATTGATGAATATATCACTCGTTTATATTACCTTACTTGGCACTAACTTCTTACTTGCAAACTCAGTTAAACAAGAGGCAGACACCACAAAGTGTTAAATACAACAGCATGCATATTATTTTTTAATTCCCTTTGTAGGGTTAACAGTTCAATCTCTCTTGACTGTTGCTGTGCTCCCTGTGCACAGCAGCATTCCTGAGCTCAGAGACTTTCCAAATGAAAGAAAACAAAAATCCCTTGCATGCCTGGAAGAATACGTAGTTCAGGGACAAGGAAGGGGAAGGGAAATCAGCTATAATTTAGAACAAACTTACCAGAGACAAACGCACATACAAGATCTGAGACTTTCTGCTCTTATCCACTTTGTATATCCAAAATCTATTTGAAACACTACCTAATATGCTATCAGCCAGGCCATTTTCCCTCTGCCCTGCTGCTCCTGGGCATGTAGCCACCACTGTTGTGCTGCACACTGTGGGGACCTCCCCTGGAAATGGCTGCTCCTCCTTAAAGATGATATCCAAAGCCCTTCTTCTGCACCCATTTGTTTCTCAGGAAATACACGTGCCCACTGAGCTGGATGGGCAGCAGGAACTAATACTTTCCTTTATTTGGAAAAAATAACATTAAACAGCACACCCTGTGAACACAGCACTGTTTTCCAATGAAAGGGCAAGTTTTCTTGCCAGTTTGGGACTGGTGGGTTGGGAGGGTGGAGGGCAAAGGCAGGAAGCCTGATTGGAAAAGGTGAAAAGAAACAAACACTATGTAAAGTACAAGTATGCACATACAAAAGGAAAAAGAAAAAAAAAAAAAAAAAAGAGAGAGAGAATGAATCCTCCTTTGGATACTTGCAACAACAGTCCTGCATAATTCTGCCTCATGTCACCAACACTGAGCTGCAGCAAAGGTGCATGCTGGACTACATTTCCATCATTTGCTTGTTTAGCTGATTTTTTTATTGTGCCTTTCTGGAGATCACTAACATCTAAAAGGATTATAATTCTGATACAAAATAACATGCACTTTACCTAAACACTGTACATATGTAGCTTTATTTATCCTCACCTTCCTGTTGTACATGCCCAATTAGTTACACCAGGCACTCCAGTACAACAGGAATGTTTCCTATGCAGTTTTGTTGCTAAATACCTTTGTGACAGTTTCTTGGCAAGAACTGCTGCAGAGAGGTTAACATATGTTAAGAATACATACAGCAGGCATTCCTAGTTAGAATGCAAGCAAATAGGAAACATCGCAGCGGTAGCATTTCCCATGCTTACCATCCAAGCAAGTTTGCTTCAGAAGTTTGAGTCAGATTTCAGTAGCAGAGCTTACCACTACAAAAAGGGATCTTTGTCCCCAGATTTGTATTCAAGAAGTTTGCTCATCAGTGATTCTAATCCATAATCTACCACTTCAGTCTCCTATTCTAGAGGCACTGGTCTGAAAGGTAAAATTACAGGTTGGGAGACATTAAAAGGAACTCTTAGAGTACTGGACTAAAATAAAAAATCCTTTTTAATGTGAGATCTAGAATTGGAAAAACCATAAAGGTTATCCATTCTTCAAGGTGTACAAAAGCACATGCTGTCTGCTTAGAGATTGGTTCTCTCAGTAGCACTGGGAACAGCAAGATTCAAGGTTTTACTCCTGTTCTTGCATCCATGTCCTTTCTCTTTCCACATCAGAAAATGCTTGTTGTCCTTCCCCACTGATGTGGCAGTAGGTCAAAGGTGTCAGAGAGGGAGAAAGGCTTATGAAAGTAAGGGCTGGAGGCTATTGGAAAGAAAAGCTTCTCCATCCCCAAACAGCTGCAGGGTAGGTGAAGGGTGTGGAGAAGGGAGCACTCAGCCTCACATGCAGTCTTCAGAACCATCTGTTCACTCTTCTGATTCTAAACCTCTTGAAACTACTATAACCTTCCACACAACTTCATAAAGACAAACCCTGACAGCACCTTCTTTACAAACGACACTAATTCCTCCAAAAGTCCCTTTCTCTTGGCTGCCACAGCAAGAAATCCTCTCTCTACAACTCATTACCTGTCTCCCAAATCCCTATGGACTCATTCTCAATTGATTTATGCCTCTAACCTCAGTCAATGATTACTCTGTCCATCCATTCCACCTACACCACAAATGTGAATTTTACCATCCTAGGGGCTGTCAGCCTTCAGCTGGCTTGGGCTCCCAGGTTCAGTCTTTTGAGACAGGACTCTGCAGGTGAGACCCAACACATTTCGCTCAGAAGGTGACAGCTGTAAGACCCGAAATGAAAATTAGAAATAATAAATATTTCAAGTCTGCTACTCTGCATTCTTGGAATACTTACAGGTGATAATTTGTGACACAAGTGTTCTAAATACTGTGTCACAAGAAAAAATTAAATTAATACTGCCAGCACAGCACAGAGTGATCTCAGTGAAATTTTTATAAGCATCACAGAAAAAAAAAGCAAACTTAAGATACTGGACGAAAACTAGAAGGTGCTTATCAGAAAACATAACAAGTGGGTGAAAAAATGAGGACAGAAGAGGCCAGACTTAAAGATCTCAACAGCGCAAGAGATAGGTAAAGCAGGGATTGAACATGGAGGGTCTTTGAAATGAGAGCAAGTGCCTTTTGTTAGGTACAGTCATTTTTTCCCAGGCTGTCACTCTTGCATGTTTTAGAAAACCTAGAATTTGCACTTTAGCGACAGACTAAATTAACTTATGAGATACCTAAAGGTGTTTGGTAGCCCTAAGCAAGCAGTGTACATGGATGGTGCCCGAGATGCAGAGGTTTTCCAGAGCAATCAACCATCCTGTGCCTTTGGCTTTTTCTATGCAGCTTTTTATTTAAGCTGGATCTTACATCCATTTAACGTACAATTGCTAATGCCAAATGACCACATAGAACTTTTAAGGCTAAAATAGAGAGTTTGAATCTGAAAATAGTCTAATACGTACATTACAGGTTAATATTTGTGAGGACCGTGTGTAAAAAACATAGACAGGATGCTTCTTTTAAAAAAGCAAACCAGCTTTAATGAAAAGATAATATAAATGAGTACTTCTTAACCTTTCCAGACATCTGTTTTATTCTAAATTTCGTACTGGAAATGCAGTCTAGACAGATCAGATTGATTTCTTGTCAGTATACATGCAAGCAGAGACAAAAATGGATCTCTTGAGTAAGTTCAGGGCCAGGCTTACATTTTCCTGGACCACTCTGGAAAAACTAGTGTCCTTTGCAAAAGAATCAGGAAATAAGTAGAAGGTGAATTATGGCACAGAACTGGTCTTAATGTTTTACAGCATTTTCAGTTTTGTGGTCGCATAACACTGGCATTCGGAACGGAAATTGGCTATTTCCACAGCCTTTCTCCATAACTCAACTTCCATCTAACCTCTTACTCCAGGAAAACAAAACAAAACAAAACACCAAAAAAAATAAAACCCCAAAAAAATAAAAAACCAACCTGACCAGTACTTTCCAAAAAATCCCATCAAGTCAATCCTTTAAACTCTCCGCATGCGCTTGCCTCTTTCTCCCCACTCCGCCATTCCTCCTCTCCAGCTCTCCTCTACAAACCTGTCTCTTGCTGCTTTTTTCACTAGCTACCATACAAACAAGTGATCTGCAAACAGAATGTTCCATGCTATTTTCCTGGAAGTATTATATCATCTATTCTCGATACTGAGGGCTGCTGCCAAAAATGAAATATTTTCACCAGACTGGACAAAACACACTTGACTGAGAAATTCAAGTTTAAATCAGGTCCGCTGTTTGATGACAAGTATTTATTTGATATTCAATAAACTCTCCATTATGCTTCTTTCTCCCTTCAATAGTGACAGGATGTAAAACATATCAGTACAAACAAAATGAAGAATGTTATCTTAATTTCAGGTCACTGAATTGTCTATTCACTGATCGCAGTCTACCTGTGGTAATAAGTAGTATAATTTCTCTATAATTCTTAACTGATTCCACTAACTAATGTTACACTACCATGTTTCTCAAAAAGGCATTTAGTAAATATAGAAAGGGTTTTTTTATACTTTGACATATGCTAAGTAGACTGTTAACTACACACAGGCAACTCCCCAGCACTGCCCAGCAAGCACTATCGACTTCCTAGTCTTCTACAGTATTTTGAAGCTGTGTTAATTAATGGGAGAGATCCATTAATAAAAATGGAAGTAGCAACAGCCACCACAACATAAGGGTGAATAAAGCAAAGCAGCAATGTGACCTTTCCATCACAGCACTGCATTCGTGACTCACCATGACAGGATCACTGCGCACACGCCAAGCAACTTAACAAACTTGGCGTCACTCTGGGAATGCTCCGTGAGCTCAACAACATGGTTGTGACCACTGCCCTCCTCCCCACCACTTCCAGCTACTCTAGGGAATTATCTCAACATTGTGCCACAATCCCACTTTGGAAACTTTGTTCCAGCTCTCCTGTGGATTCCTGAAACACAAAGCTGGATTCTCAGTTGTAGATCTTGATTTTACAAGTTGAGCAGAACTGCCACCCAAGTAATTTACAGATTTTTTTTCTTCCCCTCACCCCCCATATGTTTATCCATATAGACACCCACCCACTCTTGCTCCAGAAGTTAGTCTGCCACCTCCTACTAAAGGCAGAGTGCACCAGGGACAAAACTGGGAAGCAAGAACTGAAGACTGTGCACTGACCTTCCATGCTCTAGAAGAACTGGGGCATCATCTTGCCTTTCCTATTCATACTACGTTCAATATTTACAAGTCTTGGAACAAAAATCTTACAGCCATCTCCTAGGCACTTGCTGTATGTCATCACTTCTTTTTCCTGTTTAAGTTTACTGACCCAAGTTTTCCGAAAATTGTAAAGGCCTTCAGAAATACCCTCCAGTACAAAGAGGCAAGACATACTTCAACCAGAAAAATTTAGATTTGTTGACCAGATCATCCAGAGGTCACCATCCTGTCCCATTCTAGCCTAGTAAGCTATTTAAAAGAAAACAGCTGTATTCAACTTGTTTTTAGCCTAACTAGTTACTTTATCTAAGCTTTTTATTTTGTTCTCCTTTTGTACTTATTTCAGGTTGGACTACATGCATCTTGTCTGTGCATAAGTAAACAGCTGTGATGGGTTTGCCCTTGGATGGGGGCCAAACCACACACACACTCACACAATTCCACCCCCCTCCCCTCCCCAGGGAATAGGGGTGAGAATTAAAGGGGTAAAGGGAAAAAAGGACTCATGGGTTGAGATAAGAAGAATTTAATCACTAAACTACAATAATATTGAAAATAATACTATATACAAATATACAAATGAGTGATACACAGTGATACTGCCCCCCCACCCCATGACCAAGGCTCAGCCTGTTCCCAGCTAACAATCCCGGAGCCAGGAGAGTACCAAAACCGCACTCACGGAACGGAGATAACAGTCTGAGCATTCCAGACCGAGAGCTGACCAGGGTGTGGGGGGGAAGGCCTTGGGAGAGCGACCACCGGGAGCGAGATGACCCGGAGCAAAAGAGAGCCGGAACCAAAAGGGCCGATCTTCTGGAGGGTCCTCACCTATATACTGGGCATGACGTGTATGTTATGGAATAGATTACTGGCCACTCTGGGTCTCAATCCTGAACCTATGATCAAATCCTGGGCTTACAGTAACTGGGGCTGTGCTCCCTCACAGCTTCTCCGGTCTGCAGACAGCCAGAGAAGCTGAAAGACCTTGGCAGCCGTGTAAACATCACTTTCTATCAGCTTTCTTCTGAGCACAAATCCAAAACACAGCCTCTTGCTAGCTATTATGAAGGAAGTTAACTCTGTCTCTGCTTAACCCAGGACAACAGCTTAACCACAAGCTCTGTTATAGGCATGCAGAGATTCCCATGATTACCTATACATCTTAGGACCGGGAGACTTTCTCAGGACAGACAGGGCCACTGAGTTGATAGTGAGGTATCTGAGTACTCTTCTACAGCATCTGCAGCACTATTCCCATACTCCCACATTCCAACAAAGCACAATCTCCCATCAGGATGACTAGAGCATGAAAGACCTCGGACAAACTTAGCATCCCTTCAACTCATATTATATACCTGATTTGCCTCTTTTCCATGTTAGGAAATAGAGGGACAATCCTTAACATTCAAGACAGGCTTTTCAGAGAATACAGGAGGAATACCACAATATCTGTTGAAGAGAATTCTGAACTAGTCATGTAACTTAGTTTTTAATTACTACACCAATCTAATCAAAAGTAACTATTAAGCTTATTAAATTACATTAGAGGAGAAACAACAGTATTTTTTGTGTATTAGCATCTGCTGAGTCAATTTCTGACAGAATACATATTTTTACAGTAAAATTTTAAGCTACGTAGTCCCTTTGGGGTTACCTGAAGAAGTGTTTTTGGGCTAGAAGAGCCAGATCCCTTCCACCTACCTGTAACCCAAGTTACACAGGGAACTGTACTAACTTCTGGTACGATGTGTGGATTTATCCTAAATTATGATCCAGAGCCAGTTTTCATGAATTTCAGGAAACAAACCTCCTGATGAGCACCAAAGAATTCCTCTCCCTGGAGTCTGTCTGAAGGAAAATAGCTGAACTTGAGTGTTGACTCATTTAGACAGGACAGCTGGCCTCATTACTTTAAACAAATTCAGAAGCAAGAAGGGGGAGAGACAGAAGGGCCTCTCTCTTGAGCCTCCTACTGTCTACCAGCCAGCACGTGTAGCTTTGGGATGCCAGAACTTGTACATCACTGGGACAAAGTTTGCTGTGAAGATTTTTAATATTGTTAATTTTATCAACAGATATATATGTACTGACGATCTGGGCTCCACTAAATTTGTTTTGAAATACAGACTAGAAATAAAACTAGAATTCCCGGTGAATACTTCTCTCAAGCTGCACTGACCTCAAGGTCTTTCACAGTCCCTTCTTAAAAAAGAAAATAAATTAAATTATTCTCCCAGATGGTGAGCCCAGCGACTCAGACGCTAATCCCCCAAGCTCACATCAGCCCATTCACAACACATCAAAGCACAGATCTTTTTTCACTCCCTATAAAACATTCAAGCAAGTAGAAGAGCTAATGCATGCTCTTTTTTTTTTTTTTTTTTTTTTTTTTTGTCAATCAAAATATAAAACATTAAAAGAGACATTTGAACACTGGCAAAAAACAGTCTGCTTCTCACAGCTAACAACTGCGGAGACAAAAAAACACATTCTGAAATTACTGCAAACTCCTACTGTTGCTAAAATACTACTGCAATATATACCACAAGTAGCAGGAATCAAGTGTAATTTCTGTACGCACAGTGCTATAAAATTCCAAAGCTCAAATATTTCACAAGCTGTTTTTCCAGTAACTTTTCTGAAGTGTCTAATGCACAGCAACTAAAGGTTAACCAGGCCTGCAAGGAGGCTCAGGGCACAAAGTACATTCTGCAGCTGACACAAGGACTAATAGTCAAACCATCAACAAGGTTGTTACAGCTAACTGTTTTTTATTTAGAAGTGTGTTTTTGCTTCCTTTCCTGTCAGTGCCCTTTAGCAAGTTGGAAGCCAGGCTGTTCCTTTTATTGCTATGTGCTACAAAGAACAGTTCCAGTTAAGGTGAACGCATAAAGCATGGCTCCTTATTGAATATTTATTGTTATTGAGAAAGGAGATTTGGTCACACTACAGATCTCTAAATAGCTTTGCTAGAAAAAGAGATGTGAAGAGTTTTATACGTAAGCAAACACTGCTCGTCAGAACTTACGTAACTGCAAATAGCAACAGATTGGAGAGACTCCAGTTCCCAACAGCTTGAATCCAATACTTTTCACTACTCTTCTACTATGGAGTAGGGCTCAGTCACAGAATTAAACACCAGTTTACAGCATATCTTATTTAGCGACAGCAATTTGTCTTCATTTCCTAAGAAAGGTATTAAGCACTAAAATCAGAATCATATTAAGAGGGAGGCATGCACCACACATTTTCTAAATGCATCTAAGAAATAGCACTAACAACAGTTAAAACCTATTTGTTGGATTTCTTTATCTGCATAGAAGAATTATGGCTATTGGACCTTACTAACACAGGAACAAAACAATGTAATTTAAGCAGCTAGAATCATCAGGGTGGTGGCTTTTTTAAATTACTAGGTTCCATCTCAAGATTTCCTGGAGATGGAAAGAAACAGAAGGTGCTTGGTTTGTAGAAACATAGGCTTGAAGGCTCTCAGCATTTTCACGAGTATTCACAAAAACCAAGTAGAAAATATCTGTCACTTAAACTCATAGAGAAGACTTAAGTATATTAGGTAAGGTAAAGGAAAGGAGAAAAGAGGAGGCATCAGAATGGTAAACACTACTACCACCACTATTGACTTGCAACAGACCTTGTTTTGCTCTGCCTGCGTGCACAGCTTTTGGTTTACCTGTTAAACTATCCTTATCTCAACCCATGAGTTTTCTCACTTGTACTCTTCTGATTCTCTCCCCCATCCCACCAGGAATGAGCAAGCAGCTGTGTGGTACACACTGCCTGCTGGGATTAAACCATGACATACCGTTCTAATGAAAACACTGCCTTAAAGAAAAGCCTTTGTACTAAGCTTATCATATTATCATATCTGCTAAGATGTATAACATTATGTGGAAATTATTTAACTATCTTTTGCTTACATTTGAAATAAATATGCCTGTTATATTTTTGGCCATTTGAAGTCAAGTGCCTCTAAGTCAAGAAATTTGCCTTGACCTGTTTGTTGTTCATGTCAATTTTCATGGCCATTTGCAAGCTCAAACTGGCTAGTTAAGTCTGCAAAACAAGGCTGGTACTACTAGTTGCACTAGTTTGTGAAACAGGTCTGGTTGCTGTTATGGCATCCATAATGCAACATATTTCTGAATAAGAATAGCATGTCTGGTGCAACTGATGCAGTTAATTAAGCCATTAATTTCCCCAAGCATTTGACAAAAAAAAGACTTGTATTTACTGAGATACTCCAAAGCCACAGTCTTGCAATGTGTTTTAAGCAAATGCTGCATTATTGATGGACAAAGAGTATCATCTACCTAAGCCTAAATTATACTTAAGGACCAGATGGACAGCACAGTGAAGTTAATCATTTGCCATGATTGCAATGGGCCTTTTATAAAACAAATTTCTATGTCTTTACTGCACTGTACTAATGTGCACAACTCGTGTTTCCCTAACATTTTCTCTCCTCTCTGCTACCATATGCTCCCAACATGCACACCGGTAATTTCAGATCCTTGCTCTCAGAGATGAAATGCTTCCAATATTTGAATGTTTAATTGTCAACTGTATGTCCCAATTACCTGCTAGACTCATTAATTCCTTGCTTTTCCTTTTAGAGGGAACAGAATTTAAAGGTACGGGTCATTCATCCCTGTCTTGACAACGCACCCCAGACTGGAAATGTGAAATTGTTGCAGACACTTGTGAAGAGCCTCTATCCACCAGGACACTGAAAAACACTGCTGCTTTCATGAAGAATTTTCTCTTCCTACTTTTGTTTTGACTTTCAGTACATAGAAGAATCCTTTGAAAAATACAGAATGAAGATGTCAGCTCAAAGACATTTCAGCAGATATTAGAAGGTGCTTTGCCAACAAGAGCAGCCAGTCTACAGGATTTCCGAGTCTGCACCACAGAAAGCAAAACATGCTCACTGGGGACAGTTTGTACTTCACAAATATTTAGCAGCCTGTACAGAAGAATACAAATAGGGACAAAGCAGTGCGGATGCAGAAATCCTGTTTTCTGTTGCCCTCTTAGACATCCCTGGTTTTTGTGTCACTGAACGATTTTCACAACACTAAGCCTTTGCTGCCTCACTGTCTTTGGGACAGTCCTTTTTAACCAGAACTTTCACAAACAGCTGCAATTTTTGGTTTGGTATGGTTTTTAGTGCAAGGCAAAACAATAGTGAAATCACTGCAGGGGAAAAAAATAAATCAGTCAAGTTACCAGTGACTAATAAAAAAATAAAGACTTATGGCTGAAGGATTTTAGCAGTATAAAAACAATTATTCTGGTGTCAGCTGGTAATTTAACACCTACACTCCAAAACATTTACCAATCTGAAAAATACCACGTCAACAAAAAGGAAAATACAAGCAGCATAAAACCCCCAAATATACTCCAGCATACCACTCTATAATTGGTTTGAAAAACATGTATTTCTGCTGACAGTAGGTATTCATAAGGAAATCCCCCGTGTAGTAGCAGGCTGGCAAGAAACTGACATAACTCAGGGCCTTCGATAGCAGAGGCTGGCTGTGGTGTCATGCAATGAAGTTCACAGACATAGGTACTTTTCCAGTGACAGCATCACTTTGACAAGCTGCTGTCACTCCCACCCAGGCTGTTTGTTCACTCCCACTACTGAACAATAGTTTGCTGTGTCTATAAAAACCTCTAGTGAGGTCATCCTCTAAATGTGACTGACAGAGTAACAGGGTAAAGAAACCATCCAAAAATGAAACAACCAGCTGTACTTCTACCTTATACCTCGCCTGCCCAGCTCCACCCCAATGTCTCACTGAAGAGCAGAGAACATCTGCACTCTAAAAGACATCCAATTCTTCAGAAAACCCAGAAAACAGCAACTGATAAGATTCACATTTCACATGAAACTCTCTCTCCATGTAAAAACAAACAAACAAACATCCAAAACAGCTCAGAAGTACCTCAGACTCTCTCTGTTGTTGTACATGGATGGAGACTCTTCACACGTTGTTTGTAAGACTGGAATTAAAGCAAAAGAAACAGAGGAAACTGACCATGAAGATTTAAGGAAGATGAAAAATTATTAGATTATTTGGAGCAAAGTATGTAGCAGTTGAATGTAAAAATACTAAGAGTTTTTCAGAGGGTATAAGGGGAAAGACCAAAAGCATATGTTACACCTCTTGAGATATTGACAGCACAAACTTGTTTCAAGTCTTGAACGTCTAGTGACACTGCTGCAAGATTTGCCAACGAAGTATTACCCTCATCAGTACTAGAATTCAAAAAATTTTGAAGAGCAAACCAAGTTTGACCTATTCAGTTTGAACCTCTTCATGCCACTCTAGTCCCATCAAGACTGAATTTTCAACTTCCTTGTTTTTTACTTTTTATTGTCTGGTAATGAACTTCTAAAGCTTTAGTTAAAATACAGAAAGGAAGAGGCAGGCAAGAAACATACAGCACACCTTCTCATCAAAAAGGGATGAAACAGGATACAATCTGAATTTTAGAAGCACTATAACAGATTGCAGTAAAATTGCAGGGGAAGCCTGAAGGAGACTAATATTTTTTTCTCCTGAAAAAAACTGTTAAGACTGTTAAAAATATGAAAATCCATGAACAATTTTTAAGTAATAAAATAAAAACTGCTTACTCATTTAGGTAACAATAACATGCAAAGTACTTGGGACACATCACTGGAAGCACAAGTTTTCATTTTGAGCACCAGTTAGAGTCTAGAAAAGGTCAGCAAGCAGTAGGAGCCGTTAACCAGGGATGGTGTTCACACAATATGCTACTGATGTGCTGGTCTGAAGGCAGAAATCAAGGACAAAAAAGTGTTCAGGAGGGAATTATTTCTCATCCTTAGAACTGGGTCCTCCAGAAAGTAGGGTGGAGTTTGCACTGGTAGGACATTCAGAGGAAGATTTCTAGTAGGAGGAGAGCCGTAAAAGAAAGGAAAGGTGACATTAAATTATCTAAAATAACAGGTAAAAGTCAGAGCTGAAAGTTTCATCCACACTTAGCACAAGAGTATCTGCACAAATAAAGGGAATGAAGGGAATGTTCTACCTGCTCACTAACAAGGCATCGCAATAGTGAGATCATAATGCAGTTATCCCCCAGAAGAGAAATATTTTCTCACTGCCTATATTTTTTGAGTCAATATTGATTGTTTTAGTGTTGCCAAAGTCAGAGGTGAAAGTAAAAAGTGCCTCAGAGGCAAAGCTCCTCAAATGGAAGAGCACAGTTATTTAATAATCTCTTCATTGATCTGGTTCAAATTAGGCTGTGGCTCTGAAAGCACGGGGATTCTGCCAAGCCAGACTTAGGGACCAGGCACTGCACCTTATTGTTGTAACTATAACAGATAAAAATTTCCATCTGCTATGTTTGCACATTTAGGGGGGAAAAAAAGAAAAAAGTAATCAGCCAGTGTGTCCCAGATAGCAGAAGTCAAATGCAGAGCCAGGGCTGCTGAGAATTCCAGCTTCACAGGATCATCCAGACAAAGAAAAAATAGCACATGGGTTAGAAACAAAAACAAATCCATATGCTGCCTAAGGGAGGAGTGCTAAGCAAACACACAGCAAAACATTAAGGTCTTTTCCTCTCCTCACAGCACAAAACTCACCCAACCAGGAAACAAACGCTGCTGTGTTAGTCAAGATCTGGACTATTTTTCTGATTATTTAAAGAAAATAAGGTTTTAAAAAGCCTCTAAAAGTTAAAGTCTCTTGCTTCAAAATTATTTTCTAAGACTTTTCATGTTTTTACTGTTGGCAAAGGAAGATAACATTTTTGCATCTCAGGGCTCCTCACTGAACACACAGTCTCAGAAGCGCCGGGAAGAGAAGCAGCTTTCCTCTCAAATGGTTTCTGAAATTTGGATGCTCATACCATATCAAATGCCTTTGACTACGTAAACATTGCTGCCCAAGCAGGGTGTGTTTCAGCATTTGTTCACAGGCAAGGCATAGTCCACAGATTCTGTTGGCAGACTGCCATTCACTGGTAGCAATAGGCAACAGGGAACCTGCCCTCCAACATTCAGGAAACAGAAATATAACCGGCTTCCACACTTCTTCTCAGCCTTGAATTTTTGGGTTGGTACCTCCTGACCCCATTTTACTGCTGTGTTTTCCAGCCTGCTTTCAATCTTCGTTGACCCACATCCCACCTCAGTAAAACTATTCCAAAGGCAATCCCTTAAGGGCGTGCCCAGCACCAGCACAACACAGCAGTCTTATGATGCTCTGTTCCACCACACCTTGATTTATATTGAAATGTGAATCACTTTGATGTGCAACTGTGAATCCACTACAAAAACCAAGCAAAAAGGGGTGTTCACAGAGGTGAGGGTTCACAGCCTGTTTTGTTTTCCTTGTTCTACAGAGTACCAACAAGCGGAGATATCCCTGATACACGTGAAGAGAAGCCAGTAGCCTACTGTGGAACACTAAAAAAAGATGTCAAATCCACAGACTGCAGCAGCTGTTTAGGCTTTCATTATGGAATAGGCAATTTAAATCCATATCAGACAAGGAGTAAAACAGTACACAGTATTAAATCTCCTGAGAGAGGCGAAGTCGCACCACAGCAAGTCCAAGGCAGCAGAGCTCAGTCTCTCTGCTAAGGCAGCAGAGCTCCCTGGGTCATTATCAATGGAATTACTGCTCCATCTCGAGACTCAACAAACCCTCCTCCAAGGCATTATACTATATATACATTGAAATTTGATGCTTATTAAAGCATAATTCAGGATGTTCATTACCTATTACTTGAGGCCCATACCCATCACCCCCAGATCAGTCAGCATGTTAACTGCCCTTAGATGTCATAAGAAATCAAATTAATGACTTGGTGAGACAATTTCTGTACATATTCACTTCACATTTAATGGATGTTCTTGCTGAGAGAGTGCGACTGGAACCTCTCCCACTAGGTCGGGGGCACAGGAGGGGGAAAGAACAGAAGTGGAGGTGGGGAGCCTTCTTGCAAGCACAATGCATTTGAGCATCATTTCCAAGAACCCTTTCCAGCAATGCAGTGTTACCTTGGTACTAACCAAAAACCCTAACATGCAGGAAGGGAATTCCACCTTGAGCAGGAAAGGTGTCTCTTCATCCTCCTCACTGCCAAACAGCTGTCTGAAATACCAGTTTCATGATTTTTCTCTTCTGATTTGAAGACAATTAGCTCTTTTCAGATTGTAGTAACCAGCAAACATGCAGCTGAACCTGCAGGCCAGAAGCAAACAGTGCAATCAATTTCTATGCTTCTAACCTTTCACAGAGATTCTAGCCCCCTTATTTTCTTAGCTTTCTATCACTCAATGGAATAATTTTGATGTACAAAGGATTATAGTTTCATAATGCACAAAAGCTGATTAGGAGCCATGCCATTTTGTAAGCTACAGTGTCCCAGAAAAAGCAACTGCAATATCTCAGTTTTACAAAATGAATTCTGGAACTTCTGTCTCTGAATTTCCCTTAAGATATGCATAATTTATTAGATTTACTATGCTGATTTCCCACATACATAACAAAATCCTGTAATGTACTCTACTACATTTTCTGCAATGTTGGAACAAAATTTCATTTTCTATTTAAAGAACAGGTCTACTCAAAAGAGAAATCATATTATAATAGCAACTTTCTATTCAAAATGTCTTCTCCAAGTGTAATTTTAAGTGCAAAAAGCTTACTTAATGGACAACAATAGACTTCCACTGTGCTTTCCTACTTCACATACTGCAGAATTAACATACCCAGGAACATGAGCTGAATTCCCTAATCAAATGCTTTGTTCTTTAAGTTCCAGCCATTTGCTAATACCAGAGCCCAGAAGGGAAAACTTCCCAGGGTGATACTGGGATCACATTTGCAAAAAAGGTCTATTTCCCAACTCCCGGCACCTTTACTGGTGGTAACAGTGAGGAAAATGAGAATGATTCATCTCAATTTTCAGATTTTAGATTCATATCAGATGATTGGTACTAAAAAGAAATACCAACTTTTTTTTTTTTAAAAAAAGGTATATTTGTTGAGCTATTAGGGGACAGAAATGGAAAAAACATCATATTATGACACTTTTCTGTAGAAAAAAAAAATTAAAAGATACATCTACTATATTAAGACTTGTACTTGGGTTTTTTTTTTCCTTTATGTTGTCTCTAATAAGTTAGCATGCAAAATCAACAATTGGTAAAGAAAAGACACACACATCCTCTCACAAAAAAAAAAAAAAAAAAAAAAAAGCCCGATGGGCTTCCATTCCTTTGAGTGTGTTTTAACCAGGTGAAAAATAAGACCTAAAACAGCAGGAAGAGACACAAGATACATTTAATAACCCTTCAATAATTTGCAAGTGTGGCCTTCATATAGTAGTTTTTCATCTTAGCCAGCAACTGTTGTCATTTCTCAAGATGAAAAAAAGCTCTTAGAATGTTAGGTAAATACTCATTCACTTGCCCTATCACAACATCTTTGAAAATAAAAAAAATTAAAAGTGTCCAAAAGGTCAAAAAAACTGGAACAATACAAGACAGTTTCAAGTTTCATTGCTTTGTACAAATATGCAGCATCAGATGTTGGACAAAAAGTATTTCAGAATAATCACATACCATGTCTAAGAGGAAAGACCTTAATGTGCCTTTGCTGCAAAAGTCATTACCCTCTTTAAGATTGTCTGACTGACTTAACAGAAGCATCAAATACGTGCCAAGTACATGAACACATATGCACAGGCACTTTCTGCAGATGTATGCCATGGAAGGGAAGTGGCAGAACCAGAATACTTCAAAATCATCCAGCATGCTGCATAGAATTCACCCCCACAAGAATACGACTTTTTGATCAGGATTTAGGCAAACCAGTCTAGAGCTTCTTGACATATGATTATTTTTTCACCTTTCCAAATAAAATTTCCAGATTAAAAAAAAGACCTATCTCATAAAACCCTATATAGCATTTCTATACCTGCTATGTTATTTATAGCAGTTCTTAACACATTGTATGTCTATGCCTCTGAACAGAAAAATAAACAGAACCACTAAAAGAGACAAGGAATCAGCAAGTTTTCTGTGCTTCTTGACTGGAAGTGAACTATCCAGCCAGAGGTTCCTTATCCGCCCTACTTCATATACAAAACAATAAATCCTTCACTGTATCACTAGAGGAGGTAATTAAAAAATAACTACTTAATACTGTATAGGTCAAAATTATAAAATGAATTTCCTACAGCAGGAAGTATTTTACCTATAGCAGGAAGTTATAGATCAGTGCTACAAAACTGGAAGATTTGTTTGCAAGACTACTGTTGATTATCACAATAAATTTTTCAATATATATTTTCTGGATAAAAGGGATAAGTGTCTGCAGAACTAACAATCTTAAATTTAGTAGAAATAACTCAGTGTAAGGGGACATATTAGCTCTAGTGACTAATGATTATTTTAATTAAGGCTTATTTGACTATTTTGGACAGAAAATACTAATCAAGACCTGAACCACCCATAATAAATAATATCTAGAACCCTGATCTTCTTACCATGTCATAAATTTTACAAGATAATCCATGAACACATACTAGGTGTTTAAGTTATATGCACAGTTTGAAGAAGCGTGACCCTACTGCACAAGTGCAAAGGCTAGGCTATTTGAAGACAAAAACATACTGAACAAAAGAACAGCTGAAACTGGTCTGCTTTGTATGCAGAAGTAGTGCTTAAAGGCATAAGGCCCTAGGAGTGAACCTCTACATACTTAATTTCCGCGTATGCTTTGTTTTAGTAGCTTTGGACTGAAAACAAGTACAAAAGTAAAATAAAACCATTACCTCCCAGTTCCACGCCTAGCTGATTGGCAATCTAACAATTTTATATGCACTGCTGCTGAGCTTTTATATTAGGGTACAGTTGAGTAATTCTGAGGAGGTTTAATGATTTTTATGGCAACAAAAAAGTGCAGTAACAACGCACAATGAGTTCTAATTAGTACTAATGAACTAAAAAACTCAACAGGTTGAGGCTTTTTTCATAGTAAATTCAAGCTTTAAAACGATTTGAACTCTTATAAATTAAAAGGATCTTCCAAACAGAGTAGAAACAAACAGCAGACGGGGGCAGTTCTGCAAAGCAGTTTCTCTGAGAAGAAAAGCATCTACAGAAGTGACTGTGTCCGAACATTTCAGAACATAGTTAACTCTTGCCAAATCCCTATGTTCATCAAAAGATTTTGGAAAAATTTCCAAGTTCATTTACAAAGAAAAAATTCTTAAGGATATGGCAAATCATAAATAGTTGCACTACAGGAACAGAAAAGAAAACATCACAAAATTTTCCCCATCTCACACAGATGCCAACTTCAAGCTAAATCCTCCTCATCTCTGAAAAAATAAAGGGGGGGGGGTGGGGGAGGTTCTGGTGCTAATGAGCAAATCAGCTGAGACCCAGGTACTGCAGCTGCTGTTTATCTTAAATGGCGAAAGAAGGTGCGATTTAGTTGGATGATAGGTGGGTATTTTGTCAGAAGCTGTACCTCCCTTCAAGCTTCCTTAGCCTCTAAACCTGAGCTCATGTCCACAGCCTCTATCTATACCATGCATCAGAAGTACAAAAGCCAGAGGTAACCAGGCACCTCCACAACACTTTACGGTTTGTGTCCATGATTCCCTTTCCTCAGGGGGTATGTGGGTGGCAGAGGCAGGGACAGGTAAGGAAATCATCTCTATGACCCCCAAATACACAGTATGATTTGAGACTTAAAGAATCCCAAACAGTTGTTTACCAGATATAGTACACTGAAGAACTCTGATATTCGTGCTGCTACTTCTCATGGACAAACTTGATTTCTGTGTATAGTGGTGTGAAGCGAAGCTGCACAGCAGTATGTCTAGTGTTAAGCCATCAAGGACTCACACCAAAATGTATTTTGGGAACTTCCTAAAGCAGCATCCTCAATAAGGTTCCTGCTCAAGTAACATCTACCATCAGAAATCAGGGCTTGTCCCTGATACCTCCCTGTCCATAATTTCCCCGTCAAGAAAATTCTTTCTCTTCCTCCTCAGCATAGCTCTTTTCTCACCCACAAGAGTAGACAAAGGTTTCGGATTCCTCCAGCATACCCTGTTCCTAAACAATATCATCCTAAAACTAACCTCACACTTCTAACACTGCTTAAAGAACTTCCTCCTCTAGAAACACACTCACATGAGATTTATTAGGGAAAATTTAATCTCTGCACAGGTGTGTGTGATGTCTCAACACCACCTTTCCAAGGTATAGCTCTTAAGTTTAGTTGAGCTTACTATACTCCGATTAAATCTTTCTTTAACAGCACAAAAATTATGCATTGTGTGTCACACCAGTTGCTTCTTGCAGCTGTAGTTCTCAAACACTTAGGAACCAATCCTCATGATACTGCCTTTGGAAGACAAATAGTCTAATTCCCATTTGTTTTATACTAAGAAGTTCAGACACTGAAGGGAAACGAGAATCATTCGAGGTTGCGCTGTGTGTCAGTAGCAAGGAACACAACTCCAGTACCCTGATGCCTTAGTTCTAGTCTATAAACCTTATAGTATGTGTTAAAGCTCTTGCACAGTAGACACAGAATACTTCTCACTAGCTCTGGCCAGAAAGGTATGCCTTCTTTTTTGTTGAAATTACACTAAGAAATTTTAAACTGCTCTCTAAAGCCTTACTCAGAATTTAGTGAATAACATTATGAAATACTAGGGCCTGAGCAGTGAGGCCCTGAACCAAAGTTGACCTCTAGGTGAACCTCACAACCTAACAATATATCTAATATGTACAATGTTGATCACATAAGCAAAATATAACCTTATGAATATATGCCAATTTATAAAAGCCTTTGTTGTAACGCTTATAGAGCATTGCTGTAACACTTGCTGTAAGATAATAGCTGTGTAACAGTAGCCCCACTTGCCAAAAACAGATATACCTATCTCAAACCCACAGACAGACCTTTACATGGCAGAATGTAGCAGGGCAGTGATGGGCTTTTTTAGAGATGCATAATCAAAGACAACCAGATACCTTTACTTCTCCTTAACTTCTTCTCGGGTTCTGGCCAAGCATGGGGAAAAGGTTAACAAGGAAAAAAAAACTACACCAGACGTTTTTTGCAGCTTAAGATATAAAGTTGTTTATTTAACTGTATAAAAGCAGGGACCATTTGCAGGGAAATTTGGAAGCCTCCTCTATAGAGTGGACGCACTGTATAGAGATTTCCCAGTTGCTGGGATGAGTTCTTCAAATCCTTCACTGTAAATGGGCTCCCCAGTGTCTGCAGATCTGGATGATGGTAATACAGGGCAATTGGCGATGTATCTTTCTTAATCACTATCGCTAATTCTATGTAGTAATGATTAGGTACATTACCTTATTTTGTGCTTGCTATAGTAGTTTGCTTGTTGTCTTGCTGCTTTACCTTATCTTGCTTTATTTTCTTTGTACTATTTTCCTTATTACTTTGTCACTTTGGACAAGTAAAAATAAGTTTACTCTTTTTTTGGTGCCTGTGTCCTCTGTGCTATCCCTGTCCATTGGCAAAACATATTATTTTCCTCCTAAGCTTCCCCTTTCTATTTTATCCAGAATTAATCCTTTCTACTTTATTACTAAGTCACTGGTAGTAACTCATCTACTACAAAACTTCTCTGGGTTTCCCTTTATTTCTTCTTTTCCTAGTCCAGGCCTTATTTTTTCTTCTGTCTACAAGTCCTCCGGTCTTCTTAAGGTCATTGATGCACATCCATGAAAATTCAAACTTCTAATTCTATTGCAGAAGCATACCAGGTATTCCGAAGGCAAAAAGGAAAAGCAACAAGTATTTTTTAGGTCTTAAAGCTTACAAATTTTAAACATAAATGAATGCATTAAAAATTAGTAACAAAAGCCCTGATAACATCTAAAATGAAAGGGAACAGCTCATAAAGACAGTATCACCCGTCACAGAGCCAGTAACCAGAGAAAATAAATTTAAAATTTAATTTGGTTTACTTCAAAAACTAAAGTTCTTAAGTTTACACAGAAAGCTTCATTTTCTGATGTTGTCTTATCCCATTTGGCTATGGTCTCTAGACAGTAGACACAGGACAAAGTCACAACATCGCACAAGGAGATTTCATGACCCTCCTCCAACGTCACTGTTCCCTGTTTAACACAATCACCTGCTGCAGCAGGACAGTGTGTCCCCTGCACACTCGGGAAGTCCCTATTGGGATAAAGGATACCATTGCAGTGTTACTGCCTGGAGGGAACACATCTGCTATGTGCAAATTAAATCAGGGGATCCTGAGAGGAAACAAATAGTTTGCTTCTATGTTATAGATTCTCCTCTCCAACTCACAGAGTTAAGACCTCTGATTAGCCATGTAAGACATTGTTTCCACGAGCTCAGTATGTGCCTTTATTTAGTGCAGAGCCCCCTGCACAGCTCATTAGAATTTCTCTGTCTTCTCCAGGGTACTCTTCACAAGTGAGACCATTTTAACTGTGATCATTTAACTATCATATTTTCTCAACAATTATTTTGGCATGTATATAAGAAAAGCACAGAATAAATTGAAAGCAATTTTCAATGGCCTTTCAACAACATAGACTTTTAAAAGCCTGAAAGATTGTTCAGATTCATCCCCAAACGGAGAAACAGGAGTCTGGGTGACAGGCAACTAGGCAGAGAGGACTCGTTATGAAATGCCATCTCTGAGCTCAGTTGGGGAAGCTTCTTGTGTATCCAGTACATACAAGATTGACTGGTCCAAACAAAAAAATTACCCAAACCCAGAGTAAGGAAAAAATCCCACACTCCCTCCATGTCACTTCTGCTAGTCTTATTTTCCCCTTCCCCTCAGTTGTTGTTACTCACTCTTCCCCCTTCCTATACTAGTAGTATTATGATTGACTTTTAAGAACGCTTTTTCTATTTCTCTGATGAAACACTCACTCCCTCTCCCTCCCTGTATCTATTTACCAGAAATATTTATTTTCCTCATTGTGCTTTTACTTGTTAACTATTTTATTTTTTAGTAGTCCATCTTCTTAATTACATTTTTAATTGTCTGTATAACATTGTAGTGAACTCTCTAAAGTGCAGTCTGCAAAAACTCAATAGGAATCTCTGCATGAAGAACGTCACATAAAAACATATACTATCACTACTTACCTTTCAGTGAAACTACCTCATGCTTGTCCACAGTCCCTACACTAGTCATCATTTTACCACTGATTCAGTTGACTAATAGTCCCACAGAATGCAATCTTACACAAGATAGAGCAGAAGGCTGCATGACTAATACCCCTAACCACTTGAATCTCCTTGCCTTTTTCCCTGTTCCACCTTTGTTGCAGCCTGGTGGCATAATAGTTTGTTGACAGAGAAATCTACTAACCATGGTTCTTAAACAATATTGAGAGAGAAGAGTAGGCTGCAAATATCTCAACTGTATAAGCTTTCTTCCTTAAAGGTTACAGTGCTCCTTTCCCCAGGAAGTGGCTGCATGAAATCAAACAGGTATTGGCTTTAAGATTACTTGAGACTCTATACACACAAATAGACAGGATTTAAGTGAAAGAACTTCTTTGTTTAACTCTACATACATTCTTTCTTGTTAACTAACACAGTCCTATTTACAGGGAGAACAGCAGTTTCTTCTATCTCACCATGACTCAGTTTATAACAATTATCTACAGACTATACACATTTCCAATATTTTCCCCTTTTTCATATGCTTCCCTGACCAGAGTCTCCAAATATTTCCTGGGAGAAAAAAAAAAAAAAAAAAAAAAAAAAAAAGAAGGAAATATAGAAGGCTAGCAAGCCAAAGCTATTTTCCAACAGATGGTGAAACAGGGAACACAAAACACTTGCCAGTAACAAAAGGCTTCCTTCTTAAAGTTTTACCATCTAGTTCAGATACCTTTTCAGAACCATCCTGGCATCAGTCTAAGGGGTCAGATTTCTTGGTGAAGTCCCTTAAGTTATGGAAAAAGGCCAGAGTTATGGGAAGAAGTTCAGGCCTTCTGCCCCTGGCACATTTACACAGAACCATTCAGGTGCAAACAGGAACCACTAACCCAAAAGGAATTACTTCCCCTGCAATCACATTCAAACTGTCAAAGAGTGGAAATAGCGCAACAAGAGCTAGAAGGTCAAGGGCAAGAAAGTAATTTATTTTTTCAGAAGTTTAGGAGTTCAGTCATACCAGCCAAACATCTTGAATTTTTTTTTTTTTCAAATAAGGGATTATTCTTTTGTTAAGAGTGATCAACCAACAGAGATGTCAGAAATTAACAATAACGTAAACTAAGTTGAGAGGTCTGATGAACTGTAAAGACTGTGACCATTTCTAGCTCAAGCAGTTTTACAACATGAGGTGCAAGCAAACCTGGCAGAGCAACAGGATCGCTTCAGCCTCTTACTGTGTGAAGTACTATAAACCAGTATTTTTTTCCAAGTGGCTGGCAAATTGCTGATGTACAGAGAGGCTGCATTGCACACAGTAACGATTCCACCTTGTTCTTAGCTGGTTTTGCAGATATCCCAACAAGCTAATCTCCTAGTTGAAAAGTCAGGACAATTTTATAGTTACCCGAAGATAAGGGGAAGCAGTCTCAAAACTGCTAACACAAGCATAGGTGCCAATTGCCAGCTATTTCACCAGGAAACAGTAGTGGCAAAGGAGGAGGAAGCAATGTATTTAGGGAAGCAACATAACGTTAAAGAATAAATGAAGGAACAGAGAGAAAGCATGAATGGATGAGAACAAGTCTTTTTCAAAAAGCATCACTTTCTCATAAATTGTTTGCAAGCTGCAGTGCAACTGTAAGAATGAAAGAGAGACTCTGTACTTTAGCACAATCTATATTCCCAGGACCCAGATTTCTTTCTGCAAAGGGCTGTGTCGCCTTGGTTTCTTTGGGTCAAATGACTGAGGATATACCCTCACACACACTCAAAACAGCTCTGGTTTGCTGCTTGAGGATAGCTATTTTACATTAATTCTGAAGAATCCAATATGTATGTTTCAATAAAGAAATGAAAACACACAAACCTCAACAAATGAAATGATTTGTTTTCCCTTGGGAGTTTTCTACATTTCAACACCCTAATGCTCACCTCCTAGAAATTTAACGATTGAGCTAGGACAAAATGCCCTCACTTTCCTTCTAAGGTGTTCCTTTTTCCTTTGTCACCCACTTAGGGGAGAACAATTTTAAAGCAAATTTCAGACTTATTGATAAATCTGGGCTCTCCTCTACTTTCACAAAAAAAACTTGATGGTATGTGATCTAGGAGAGATAATATTTTTTAAACATATCTACAGTTAAAATACTGAGCAGTCAAGAGTAAGTATCATCCTTTCAATGTTTAGAGTACTAAGCGTTTGTAGTGCATAAAGTCTTTTACTCAACTATTTTAAAACATTTTACAGGCATTAATGTAGCAAAGCCAAATGACAGAGCTGTTGGTAAACTGAGGCACAGGGATGACTTGGCTAAGATTTCCTCAAAAGTAGCAGTAAAAATTAGGACAAAATTCAATCACCTCAGCATAACACACTATAAAGCAGTTTATATGAACAACATATAATATGATTTGATGTATTTGTTTCAACAGAAGAAATTGTCTCCAAGGATCAAAGATGTTAGCATCATCTTAACACTCTGCTACAGTTCATCTTGATTCAGGACATTAAATACTATTAATTTGGACTGTTTAAACAACCTTTGTTAAAAGGTATCTTTCCAGGAGATTAAAAAAAAAAATAAAAAGAGGAATGGAAAATGGTTGAAGTATTTAAAACCCCAGTGCATTTTACAACATATTCCCTTATCCCGTTATTGAGGAGGATTTGCACAGGGCAACCCTCCTGTCTTCAAAAGGTGCCATTTGACTATCATTTTATAGAGTGATATTAAAGATGATGAAAACTGGGCATTCTAAGGAAACAAAATTATCTAGAATGAAGTGGAACTGTTAACATCTGAGCTTACCTCATTTTAATCAGTTACAAAAAGAAAAAAGAGAGAAAAAAACCCCCAGATTTAGAAAGCAGCTTTTCGCTGTGGTAGTGATGGCTATTTCCTTATGCTGAAACGCCGGCATAGACTGAAATTGTTTTTTTCAGATAAGAGATTCATAATACTGTTGCAAAAGTAAAAGCTCTGTATGCCAGATAAAAAAAAGAGAAAGAAGAGAAATGAGAGGGGAAATTAAGGCAGAGTAATGTAATGACACAAGGGAGAGGAGGATCTATCTTTCTGTAGCCAAATTTGGTCTAATTTCAAACATTCCCTCCCTCCCCCCC
>NW_010098989.1:0-2954 GCF_000699245.1 Pterocles gutturalis | reverse complement strand
TAATATATATAAAAATAGACTAAATTGTTCTATTAATTGTTCTTTTATTTATTAAACAGATGATTGTAAAATCTGGTAGTAAGGATTAGGATCATGTGAGAAAAAGGATTTCATAACAGATTTAGATGCTTTTTATTTCTGTTACCAATCAATGCATTAAAGAACACTTAGAGATAGAAGTAAAGCTGTGAGCTCGTGCTGTAGTTTATGTGGAACATTTGGACCAATGTACATACAACAACAGCTGTAACACAGGGATTAGAATGCATTCCACAGCAAGTATGAGGTTAATTGTATTGCAAAATAATGCTGTGTACCAGAATCTGGGTTTGCCAATCACCAGTTACTGTTAGTAATTTTAGACATCGTACTTTCTGAAAGTGCCCTCAAGAAATCTTCATGCCTGTTCCATGTATAGTAAGCTTGATAAACTGTATTTATCAGATCTGTGTTTAAGGTTTTGTGCTTATAAAGTCTGTTTGCTTACATTCAACCCTGTTCACTGCAGTTAAAATAGGTGTGTAAGGGCTAGTTACCTTCCTCTGTGCAGCAGCCTAGCCAAAAGAGATGCCCCTTCTTTAGAGATGCTCAGTGAGCACATCTTTTATTTTCTAGCATGATTTCACTGGCTGTGATTGTGTTCTAAGCCTATAGTACATTCTGTATATGCTAGAGCCACATACTAAAACAAAGGAATGCTGCAGTAGCTTCTGTGATCTCAAAATCCAGTTAACATTTACTTTTGAAAGTTAGAATGTTTGGCTTAGATATACTGACAGCATAACTTTCAATTTATTATAATTTGATCTGAGATTCTTAAGTGGTGGCTATTCTATAGGTTCCTGCAGTACGTGCTTTAGAGACCCCTTCTCTGTGTTCTTATGCTGCAGGCATACGCGGCCACAGCTTAGTTCAGTTCAGCATACACTCACCTGTCATCCAGGGAGAAGGAGTAACTTTTCCCCACAAAGTCCTCCTATTCCTGAAGTCAGGATGGATTTAATAAGGACTCTTCCAGAGCCCGAACGACCTCGATTTTTTGAAATCTCTTATCTCTGTTTCTTCCTAAGTGTTTCGTATCAGAGAGATTATTTTTGCTAAATGAACAAAATCTAAAATTTGTAACAGGCTGTTTGCATAGAGGTTTTAGTCCAGTGTATGCATATTTGTGTTAGCTGAGAGGATTCTTCAGAATCCATTTCCACTGAATTGTATGAGGCTACCCGTATATCTGAAGCTCCCCAGCTGTATAAATATTTGTGAGATTGATAATAGGAATGTTCTGCTAATAGAATGGACAATAAGAGATATGCTAGTTGTTGAGAGAATAAAAGCATGTATTGGACAGATTAAAGAGGAAATAATAAAATTCTTTTGAAAACTCAATTAAACGAAGGGGAAAAAAACAACTGTTGTAGACTTGGACTAGGACCGTGGTTAAAAGTTTGTTCAGTAAGTTCAGCTTTCATAGCTTTCAGCTATACACATGCTACAGAAACTGCCATCTTAAGAAATACGTAGTTCTAAATGCCTTTATTTATGAAATAGTTGTCTAAAAATAAAATGTGCAGTTTAATATGGGCCATGTCAGAAATGAGTAACACATTTCCCTTCTCATCCCCCTGTTGAGGCACAAGTCATTGACTACGTTTGGAAAATGCTAAATTACCTTTTTATTAGAACAGATAATTTGACAGATCAGTCCGTTAAAAGTACCCCCCACTGAAATACACATTTTAGAAGCTAACTTCAAACTATCCTGAATAATAAAGCTTTTTAGCTGTGTTTACAAACAGCCTTTGCCTTATAGGAGACCCAAAAAGTGCTGCTTAGCTGTCTTAACAAATACTACCCTTTGGTCCTCAACCTGAGCCATTAACTCACTTTATGATAATGCATTTCTACCTCTAGAAGTACTCCTTTTGTGTAAAAGGTGTAGTCTAAACTCAGCATCTTCTCTAACATGACACCTCTCAAATCACCTTTTTTTTTTTTTTTTTTTTTTTTTTTGCAAAAGGCATGCTTTTTTATTATTATTTTGCATGTGGAAAAATATCAGATGTTGTGGAAGCACTTCAATTCCATATCAGTCTGTGATACTAAGTTCACAGCTCTTTAATGTAGTAAATTTGATTCTGGATGAATCTCAGCTAGAGAAATTTGAAGTGAAGTTAGAGTGTAGATGCATGAGGTGGGCTTTTTTATTTTGTTGTTGTCATTGTTCTTTTTTGTTTAATTTTGAAGAAGTTACTTCCATGCTTTACAACTGGAACCTGAAGAGCATCCTGACAAATGAATGGGGTTATAGTTGGGTGTGTGTAAGTCACTGTTTCTGACAGAAGTGTATAATGTACCTGAAAAAGAGAACACAGCATGTAGCTTTGTTTCCTTTGCAGATGCTTTTAAAATAACATAAATATTTGTTCAGCTTCTCAGATTAATTTCACTTGAACGAGCATAGACGTTCAATACATGATGGATTTTCTTACATCAGTCAGGAGCAAAGCAGGGAACAATCCCCTGGAATCACCAGGGCTTTAATTTCTGATGTTGTGAGCAGTTTCATGATCCCTCGTTGCCATGATTTCAGAAATAACGGCGCTGGGGCGGCCAGTTGGCTTTGTTACATACACAGCCACGTATCGCGAGGGCTCAGGGAATGCTCTTCGCTGCCTTTCCACCGCCCGTGCAGCTCAGCGTCTGCCTGCCTGCCTTCATTTCTGCTTTGTGCCGAAGTTCTCTGAGCCGAGTCAACTTTTGTTCTCTAATGCTACAAGAGGGAAAGAAAAAGCTTGGAGAGTTGGGGTTTTTTTTGGTTTTGGGTTGTTTTTTTTTTTTTTTTTTATTTTTTTTATAGCCCGACGCTGCTGTTCGTTGTGTCGGTGCACGAAGCTTCCTGCAGCCCCTGCTCCCCCCCAGCCCCCCCCTTTCTGGAGCCTTGCGCCGTGCCTTGG
>NW_010098988.1:0-7216 GCF_000699245.1 Pterocles gutturalis | reverse complement strand
GTTGGTTGTCACCAGTCACCTGCTTATTTACATCTCTTTACTGACTTCAACCTAAAATACTATGGAGTTGCCTACTATATAGATTTTAAATCACACAAATTGATTTTATTTCTTTGGGGGTTTTGTGGCGGTGGGTTTTTAAACCAACTAAAGGGTCACCAGTAGAAGTTCGTTTGCGGTTTTAGGTTTTTGATGAAGTCTGGCAGGCTTGTAACTCTTGCAACTGGTGAAGTTTCCCTGTAGAACCTGATCCAAAGTCAGTAGGTGCACTCAGCAGCTGAGGTGAAGTTTTTGCTGATGCTAGCAGATCTCTGAATGCCTCAATTTTCTATTCCAACAGCTTCTCTAGTAACACATCTACTTCTTAGCTGGTTTTTCGTTGGGTTGTTTTGGTTTTTTTGAGTCTGACATCCATCCTAAATACACACGTCTCCTCTTCTCTCTCAGCCTATGTTGTGAGAGCATCATGTGTACAGAAAAACCTCTGTCACAGATCCCGCAGAGGCTGCATACTGTCCTGAGCTGCCTTCATCTGTCCAGGAACTCAGTAAAAATTTGTCCCATAAAAATTGGCAACCAAGAGGAAATGCTCTTGGTCATAGCCACTGTCAACAGACATCCACTGTGATAAAAGTCCAGTGCAGGCTTAGGCCAAAGTCTGATTCCTGTTCAAGTTCTGCATTGGGAAAGATAATTTGTCACCACAGACTTGAGTCATTCCTTGCTTTTGGAAGGACTTCTGGGATGCTGAGAGTCACTAATCTGAAGAGAATTGCTGCCCTGGAGCTGGAATGCACTGAGTGACTTCTACATGTTCTTCCAAAGTAGCATTTTATTTACTTGATGCTGTACCTGTTTATACTGTAAAGAGTGAATTTAACTGGTAGATTTTAGTTCTCTTCCTATTAAAGTAATTCCACGTGTAATGTTTTCAGTTTTGAGACTTAATGTAAACACCTTAACAAAGGTGACTGCACATTCACATAGTGTACTCCAAGCTCTTGATAACTTAGGTATTCTCAACATTGCCTGCTTGGTCATTTCATATACCAGCTCAGAGGACTCTTACCTTCGTGACTTCAATGGCCTTCCATCTATTTCATTTGCTTGTAGCTTCAGTTCAGAGGAAATTGCCTGTGTCAACCTTCTGCAGGTTTTGGCAACTTCTTAAAGATACTGTTCTCGCTTCGTCCAGTAGATTCCTTGTCCTGGCTATGTATGTCACACTCCATTACTTCCATCAGCTTCTGAAAAAATCCTGGGCCTCTTTCAAGCAGAGTGCTTTTTTCTACTAAAACATGAAAGTTTAAACACCAAGGAAATTCTATCTGCATTCTCATCTTAGTTTCCACATTCTGATGTTTCACCAAAATTGCTTGAAAGGCTATTTCTGATTTAAACACCCTTCTTCTTTCAAATCTCAGCTTTTTAGCTCTTATCCTTGCTGGCTTTGTGAATAAAGTCCAAAAGAAAACCAATGAAAATAAATGTGTCTCTGGGAGTCCCTGGGTAGCTGTATTTAGAGCTAGGAACATAACACTCCTGCCAGACAACTGGGGAAGAAAAATATGATTTGAAATGGCCATACCTTAGTAGGGCAGAAATAGATTTTTGGCACTGACTGTGCACTTAATTAGCCTATGGTGGGATTTCATGGTCAGGCAGTGACTGCAAGGCAGCTTTCACCTTCCCTCTTCTTCTGCCAGTGCCTTGCTCCATGCCCATGTTGAGTTGTACAGTCACAGACTGCTGGACCAGGAAGCCTGAGATTTTCTCTACAAAACCAAAAGGCAGATTAGTTTTTCATGTGGTCAGTTTACTAAACCAGCTGTTGATGGGGCTGTGCAAATGCAGCTGCCCACACAAAGATGGCCATGTGGCAGAGAGAGGACGTGGAATCACCCTTCCATTGTGCCATGGATATGGGCACACTGAAGTTGATGATGCAGGTGCACCATTAGCTCTCACATGCGTTTATGGTACCTCTGCATTAAGTAATTGGTGTATAAATGGACAGTGAGCTGATTTGTGGGGTTTGTCTTTTCCTACTGATGAAACAAGGAGGCTTCTTGCAAGAAGCATGGATTATCCAACTAGTCAGGGACCCTTGCCATCCACCAAGTACAAAGAAGAGATCATGCAGTTTTTGAAAGCTGAAGCCAGGCAAATTTAGACTAGCTATAATGTGCTGTGTCACTTCTCAGCAGTGCAGGTAGTTGAGCAGTGAAATGACTTGCAGAGGTGCAATGGGTTCTCCCCTAGTGGGGTGCTTTAAATTCTGACATGGAACAAGATTTTTCAGGGTTGTAAAGCAGCCCCATTTCTAAAGCCCCATTTCTGAAACTGATGTAAACGTTGGGGTTGTGCTCAAAGATTAAACTGGATCTAATGTTGAAGCCTCTGAATTTAAGCCAGCTGGCTCCCTGAAGAAGTCAGGAATCCAAATGAAGCATCAAAGCTTCCTGTATTAGATCCTCAGATGCGATCCACAAAGCGGAGCAAGCTGTCCTGGAAGCTGACAGCACTGGCCTGTGGGAAGCATCTAGGATTAGCTCCTTAAGGACAAGTGTGTAGTGCTGGAAGATGATATCTACCCTCTGCTTAGGTTTCACTAAGGATGGACATTTGTTTGCCTTTCACTCACAAAGACACAAGGAAAGAAAGCTTTTTTTTATGCTGTGTTTAGAGCATGGGGGGACTTGAGCCCACACGTCTCGGGAAGGCAAGGCTGTAGAGTATCCAAAAGTGGGTACTACTTTCTCTCCTGTTAAGGTATTTCACATCCCACAACATGTCCTACTTGCTGAAGGAGGAGCTAGGGAGCAGGTCTCACTGTCTATGTTCCAGATGACTGTTCTACTCCAGAGCATATGGAGGAAATTAATGTTGGGGGCATACATGTACCGCCATCTCGTTCAGTGTTTGTCAAAAATAAATGCTTAGGCTTTTAATTCCAAGGTAGGCTTTATGTCTGTGGCTCCTGGACAGGATAAGGCATCTCCTTCCACCCAAATTTAGGTGTTAAAACAGACTTTGAAGGGTTGCTTGTCTGTCT
Organism: Pterocles gutturalis; assembly: GCF_000699245.1. Taxonomy (NCBI): domain Eukaryota; kingdom Metazoa; phylum Chordata; class Aves; order Pterocliformes; family Pteroclidae; genus Pterocles; species Pterocles gutturalis. The sequence goes on along the minus strand of NW_010098988.1, from coordinate 4,161 downwards.
CAGGACATCTCACCAGGCACCTGGTTGGCCTGGCTGCTTCCTCAGGCACTTGTGCAGGTTCCTGCTGAGGTGGTATGACATCCAGTGGGTATCTACCTCCAAGGAAAATACCACAATATTAATTATTATTAACATAAATCCTCTTATCATCACAGGCCCTTTGTTTCTCTGTGCACTCAACATCGCAGAAATTCTTCCCTTGCTGCTTTCTAGAGATACAGTCTAGGTCAGGGCAGCTCAGTTTTCCCACGTTGGAAACAGCTTATGTGAAGATTATTTTAAAAAAAAAAAAAAAAAAAGTAAAAAAAAAGCAAGCATCAGCAACAATGATGTTTTATTGTTTATTTTGTGTATTTGTTTTGGGTTGGCAGCAAGATATACTGGCACTTGAAAGGCAAACTGGGAGCAACAGAGGGAGATGTTCCTGGCTTTTCCATGTACTCTTTTTTTCAGCATGTCACAATCGCTGTTTGTGAAACTTGCAACCTTAGTGTGGATGTGATGTGGAAATGACAAGAGAGGCAACCAAAAACCTAGACTATTCACGAGGACAGACTGGGTTACTTTACTGATCCTTGCTATCACCAAGATCTGGATCTTTATCAGTACAAGGCAAAAAAGCCTGTGCTGCACAAGATATGATGGGTAGAGCAGACACAGAGTAGACAGTTGAGGTAAAAATAAACCACTGCAAAATTATTGGAATTACTTTGCTGGGACTGGTGGCTATAATGTCACCCCTGTGCTTGCTGTTAGCTTAGCTTTGCTCTTATTTATTGAGCACTAACATAACTCTGCTGAGACTTAACAGTGAATGCAAGACACAGATGTACTGCGGGGTGCATCTCTGTCCTCAGCATCAACATCCATCAGCAAGCTCAGGTACTCTGCAATGTGGAACAGCTGTCTGACCTCTGACATCACCAAATGCATTGAAAGTAAATATTATTTACACAGGGGAAATATAGACCTTTCTGTCAGTCATGAGTTCAGTTTGGAGATCATGTACCTGCTGCAGTCATGGTGAGCTGCCTTTGGGGCTTTTCTTCGTGGAAGGACAATGTTTATATGTGGCTCCAGCTAAGCTACACACAAAGTGCAGCTCTTACCTGGCTTAATCAGCCGGTGGGAATAGAGCTACAGTATAAAAAGCTCTATCACGTATTTCAGCATCATTTGGACCCTCCCTCACAAGCAAACCACATGAATGAACCAAATTTGAGCCTTTTTTTTAAACACAGTTCCTTTGCTGATCACACAGCCGGCCAGCACAGGCACTGGTTGTGGCTCTGTGTGTGTACTGAGGATTTCATTGGGAGTAACAGAGGAATACCAAAGCTATCAGTCTTACTGTTAACTGGGGAACTTAACCCTCTGATGATATCCCTTCCTTTTCTAGATTTTATTGTAACATGTCACACATGCTATGCAATGATTTATGTAAATCAACATACATTAAGATGAATTAATAGGAATACATAAGAGAAAAATGCTCAGTGATCACATTCATGATACTCCAGCAATGGTTCCACTATATAAATTTAAAAATGTTAAATTAAATAGTCTTTCCTGCTTCAGTGCCCAAAACAAGCAGAGATCTGGAATGTGACTTTCCTTTCAGACAATGATAGGTTCATTCTGTTCTTTTTATATAAACAAGAACTAAGAACTGCTCAGTAATATAGTGTTTTTTTAACTCTATTCAGCCAGGATTTTTCAGGCTAAGTAAATAGGCAATATAAGGCCACTTAAAAAAAAAAAAAAAAAGCTAATGATAAAACTTCTTTCAACTAATTTTGAACTTAGAACTCTATTTGGTCCTGAAGCACAGGAAATATCCTTTTGGGAGAACTTTAACCAAGGTAAAATGGGACTCCTGCATTCCTGGGCATGCTCCCAGGGAGATGCCAGCTCCTTTTCTGGATCAGAGCAGGGCTGAGTGACAGAGACTGGGCATGAAAGTGGAAGAGGGAAGCCACCAGGGATATGCAGAAAGGGCTGCTGAGCCCAGGAGAGGCGCCAGAAGGTTGTACCCTTCTCCTTCCCTGCTCTCTGCAGCGGTGGTTGTGATGGGGCTGACAAAGAGCAGGCCGACAAAGAGGGGGCCAGAGTTTCTAATTAGTTGATTCATTTCTTTAGGAAGGTCCAGCACCAGCACCTCTGGAAGTCAGATGCATGATTGATAGCCACTCTCTTGGGAGGAGGTAAAGCCTGGCTGATCCAGGTTATTCCAAATATATGGTGTCTAACCAGATCCTACAGATCTGCAGTGGTGGCAGTCCCCCATGTCACCTAACCTTTGTTGCTGGGTAGATTAAAAAAAATTTTTCTAACCTGAAATTCTCTGTTGCAGTTTATGCGTTTTTGTTTTTGTATGACTGTACCTCCTTACAGCAAGGTGCTATGCCCTTGAAGACTTGGATTTTCCTTAATCTAGTCTTGTTACTTTTCTGTTTTCCAAAATCAAACCTGTTTTTGTTCTCAGCTTTCAGTGTCTGATAAATTCTTTCTCCCTCTTTCCCCACTGAAAAAAAAAAAAAAAAGAAAAAAAGAAAAAGAGAAGGAGGAACAGCATGAAAGCCTCAATTTAGAAAGAAGCATAGAGCAAAGTTTTCTTTTGTTTTGAAATTAACATATAAAACAAGGAAAGTCTTCTGCATTAAAAAAAAAAAAAAAAAACAGAGGTTGTTTTTTCCACTGTTAAGACATCTACAATTTTTTTTCCCCCTTGACCTTTTTTCATACAAAGGCTTCAGATTTTTGCCCTGTGGTCAAGCTTTGCAGCTATGTATTAGTTTGCCTTAGCCTGGAGCTAACAGACCAAGGAGCCTCTTCAAGTGTAGCCAAGAAAGGATACAGGCAGCTGTGCCATATAACACATTCACGAAGCTTTACTGTTAGAGACATATTGCTAGCTTCATTTTTCTTGCATGAACAAAACACTGTCCTGTTACTGTTATAACTTCATAATAGATGTTCATACAATTTTATTGTCTTTTCAGAATTGGGGAAGTTTTGCTTCTGAAAACAGCAATAGGCTCAGGGTGTAAGTGCTAAGTACTTGAAGCACAATTGGATAATATTTGCTATTATGATAATATACCACAATGGCAATAATCCAAAATTGAATAATCCATCACAAGTGAACACAAAGGCAGGAAAACGCTACCACAGTACTGGATGTGGGGATGGGTTGTACTGAAGCACTCCATGAGCCAGAAAAGGAAAATTCCTTTCCCTTTTAAGAAAATAATAAATTTTTATTATTACTATTTCACTTTTCTATGAAAGTTCACCTGATTCTTCAGAGATTTGTCCATTTGATTTCTTGAGATAATGGAATTGTTCAAAGACACCAGTGAATACAGGGCATCCTTCCCAAATCTCATTCCTTTGCTCCTATCCCTCTTTTCACACCTTTCTCAAATTTTCTCAGATCACATCACCTCTTTCCTACTGGAAAAAGAAAAGAAAAGAAAAGAAAAAAGAAAAGAAAAGAAAAGAAAAGAAAAGAAAAGAAAAGAAAAGAAAAGAAAAGAAAAGAAAAGGAAAAGAAAAGAGAAAAGAAAAGAGGAAAGGAAAGGAAAGGAAAGGAAAGGAAAAAAAGAAAAAGTGACTGGCAGCTTTTTAAAAAGGGAAAGAAGTCCAATTACTTTTGTTTTCTCTCAGGGGCATTAGATTCAGAACAGTCCACCCGCACCAGCTCTTCAATTTTCATTGAGAGAGATAGTGTGGAGCCAAAGTCTGACATATCCATTGGACCGAGATTTTCTCTATGCTTGGCCAACACCTAGAATATTGTGTCTTGGTCCGGTTGGAATCTGGCAAGGATGAATATACTAAAATATAACAAGAAAAACTTCCAGAATATGCCGATAATCTGTTAGGGGCCGGAATCCTTACAGGCAAGAGGTGAAGCTCCTGGTGCTGCTGAGCTCCTTGGAAGCACTGCTGTTCTGGCGGTGAAGGAGCCAGCTTTTCCCAGCAGGGCTGAGGTCTCTCTGTGCATGCTGCAGAAGGGGAGCCCGTGCTCCGGCACGTGCCCCAGACCCTTTCTTTCTGTGCAACCCACTCAGGAGACTTTGCGGGGCAAATCGTGCAAATCTTCTCCAGAAAAGCAATTGCTAGGTTTCAGCTTGGCTGGGGGAAAAAAAAAAAAAA
>NW_010098987.1:0-210 GCF_000699245.1 Pterocles gutturalis | reverse complement strand
CCATTTTGGGGGCTACGGGGGGGTTGGTGAAGGGCTGACCCATGGGGACAGCAGGACCAGGCTGGGGACATCCTCACCCCCAGGGCAAGCCTCTCACTGTGGGGAGACGATTGCTGCAATTAAAAAAAAAAATAGAATAATAGATATTGTATATGTAATTGCACAGCTCCCGTCCTGCCTGCGCGCCGCTGCCTGCGCCGCTGCCCAGCT
>NW_010098986.1:8615-8904 GCF_000699245.1 Pterocles gutturalis | reverse complement strand
GATAAAGATGTTAAATAGGACAGGCCCCATAACCGATCCCTGGGGACCACTGGTGACCGGCCGCCACCTGGACTTAACTCCATTCACCACGACTCTCTGGGCTCGGCCATCCAGCCAGTTTTTTATCCAGCAAAGGGTGTTCCTGTCTAAGCCATGAGCCACTAGCTTTTCTAGGAGAATGCTGTGGGACACGGTGTCAAAGGCCTTGCTAAATTCCAAGTACATGACATCCACGACATTTCCCTCATCCACTAGGTGGGTCAGCTGGTCATAGAAGGAGATTAGGTTG
>NW_010098986.1:0-8401 GCF_000699245.1 Pterocles gutturalis | reverse complement strand
CCCTGTTACCCGGGACTGTTGATAAATGATGGAGATGGGCTTGGCAAGCTCCCTTGCCAGCTCCCTCAGTACTCTTGGGTGGATCCCATGTGGCCCCGTAGACTTGTGTGTGTGTAGGTGGCATGGCAGGTCATTAACTGCTTCCTCCTCGACTGTGGGAAGGCTATTCTGCTCTTAAAAGAGCAGAATAAATGTGTTTATAAACGTGAAGCCTCACCACGGCAACCTCGAAAAGAACCCGTTCTTCAGAACTGTCAGAGCTCCCACAGCTGATGCTGTTGCTCAACAGAAACCTGCTGTCTCAACTTACTGTGCTTTTGGACTTATTTCTGAAGGTCAGACCACATTTTTTAGTGTCAGAGTCAAGGTTCTTCCTCTTACGAAAAAGGGAATTAATTGCTACCCCTGGGAGGAGGTTAAAAAAAAAAATCCATTATTTCTTCCTTTTATTGGGGTTGGAGTTATAATACAAAAAATAATTAGAGTATAGAATTCAATACCTTGGGAGATGGCAAAGATCTGGCAAAATTTCACCAAGTACTTGGAAAAATTAAAACTTTTGGTCATACCTTGCTTCTTTGAAACAGAAACAATTTATAAACTGTGGTCTAGCAGAGAGGTCACATTGAGAGGTCTAAATACAAGAAAAGGAATCTGGGTTCATTAATAAGCTGTACAAATGTGTGATGCATCATTATGCACACTGGATGGTGGATGAAGCTTGTAACACTCAAACTGAACATGTTCTTGAATGACAAGAAAAACATAAAAAGATACATTTGATTTCTTGTTCTTTTAATTAATGTTGGTATGATTTCTTTTTCTTTTAATTAATGTTGGTATTGATCATTGAGCTTTAGAAGAAAAAGACTACAGAGATGTCACCATAAATGCCTGCTCAGAAAAGAACTTAAAATACTCACTGTCAAACACAAATAATTACATTTCCCCAAATGAAGCATTACATGTGTTTTTCTCTCCAAGTACATTACAGAGAGCGTTTACACACAGGAAGTCAAGATTCCCAATCAAGTAACTGCATATTTTAGACATATCAATCAAGTGAGTGAAAGCCAACTTGAAAAAAAGGGCATATTTTGGGGAAAAAACACACTTGATTTACATTGTTTTGTTTACCATTGATGAATGTAGAGATCCCAGGTGACAGTCAATAAATAATGTCTCAATGCCCAAGTGGAGCCCAGTGATGAGTGGCACTCAGCAGGTATTGGTATTGGGACTGATGGTGTTTGACATTGTTGGTGACATGGACAGTGGTATTGAATGCACCCTCAGCAACTTTGCCCATCACACCAAGCTGAGCATTGTGGTTGACACACTGGAGGGAAGGGATGCCATCCAGACGGACCTTGGCAAGCTTCTGAGGTGGGTCCAGGCAAACCTCATGAAGTTCAACAAGGCTAAGTGCAAGGTCCTGCACGTTCGTCAGGGCAATCACAAGCACAATTACAGGCTGGGCAGAGAATGGATTGAGAGCAGCCCTGACTTGCGGATGTTGGTTGATAAGAAGTTCAACATGCCCCAGAAATGTGCACTTGCAGCCCAGAAAGCCAGCCATATCCTGGGCTGCATCAAAAGAAATGTGACCAGCAGGTCGAAGGAGGTGGTTCTCCCTCTCTACTCCACTGTCATGAGACCCCAGCTGGAGTACTGCATCTGTCTCTGGAGTCCTCAGCACAGCAAGCTCGTGGACCTGTTGGATTCACATCCAGAGGAGGGACACAAAGATAGTTGGAGGTCTGGAGCACCTCCCCTATGAGGACAGGCTGAGAGAGCTGGGCTTGTTCAGCCTGGAGAAGAGAAGGCTCTCGGGGGACCTTACAGCAGCCTTGTAATACTTAAAGGGGGTCTACAAGAAAGATGAGGAGGCACTCTTTGTCAGGGAGTGTAGTGACAGGGCAAGGGGTAATGGTTTCAGGATGAAAGAGAGTAGACTTAGGTTAGATATTAGGAGGAAGTTTTTCACTGTGAGGGGGGTGAGGCACTGGAACAGGTTGCCCAGGGAAGTTGTGGATGCCCCATCCCTGGAGGTGTTCAAGGGCAGGCTGGATGAGGCTCTGAGCAACCTGGTCTAGTGGGAGGTGTCCCTGCCCACGGGAGGGGGACTAGAACTACATGATCTTTAAGGTCCCTTCCAACCCAAACCGTTCTATGGTTCTGCGAAATAAATCTGTACAGAAAAAAAACCAAGAGTAAATGGAAAATTATTTTTCTACTTTCATTTGTAAGTATCTGTCTGTGGAAAAAGTGCTTTGTTCAATGTCAGAAATCAAACCTGTGGCATTTCTAGGAATCGAATCTTGATTTTATGTGTCACACCAGAGCTTTGAAAAAAGACCTGTAAAGTACCCATAGGACTATCGGATTGTAGTGTTCTTAAAGTTAAATAAGCTTAGAAACAGAAGAAAGAACCCCATTGTTAACAAGGTTGGTTGAAAAAATCGTCTGATTTACACATTTCTTTAGGAAAGTCCGAGACTGTATGGTGTAAAAGAAGTGCAAGTTACAACAGTTTATGAACACTTTTCTTCATGTCACTCAAAATTTCCCCTCCCCTTCTTTTTATTTTGCTTTACATCTTGCAATAGCAGCCAGGAAGGGAAATTAACTTCCAAATTTACCTGAGTTAGTAGTTGTACTAGATTCAAGTGACTCCAGTGATTTAATGTGGCACATTGATTACAATCACATCAAAAGGAGAATGAGACTCAGAAGGAAAAATGCTATTTCTTTCACAGACTCTATATAACTAAAATAGTGTATAAATCAGAAATAGACATTCAGAAGTTGTCTGCAGTGTTAGCTATTGCTTATGTAATAATATTACATTGTTATAAGATCTGTTTGACAAAGGCTAGAAATAGTGGGATCATAATAAATAGTTTCAGTGAAACAACATTAGTATCTCCATATTTATTTCATCTCTTCTGAAACAGAAAAATCTCTGAGAGTAGTACATCTGCAATCCACGACTCTGAGAATTTCAGAATAACTTGCACAGCAGGAGCTCAGAAATCTCATTTTTTTTGTACATATTTCTTTTTGCAATACTGTAGAGAAGAAATAAATGTATTTATTACCTACAATATTTGTAACAGGCATCTTGGAACATGCCAGTAGCTCACCAAACAAATAAAACAATAGTTTTGATATAGTAAGAAATTTGTCTTAGTTATTTAACACTGTCCAATTGTGTGATACCTTTGTGAATGCAGAGAAGAGGCGATACAGCACGGCACATGCAAAATGCTGTGACACACTAACATTTCAGGAAGCTGCTACTCAAGGCTGGATAAGAAAAAAAAAATCTACATTTAAACTTAATTACAACAGCATCAAAATAATATTTAACAGTCATTGGAATCACTGCAACTAAAGAAGTTATTATTTACTCTAGTATTTTCCTATTTCCAGTAACAAAATCCATACTCATCACCAGGTAATATCCTAGTCTGTAAGGCTTTATAACTGACAAGATGAAGACAAATAATTTTGAATTTCAGAGACATCTTGAAATTTACGGGTTGGAAAATCTTTTTTGTTTACAGTTTTGAATTACAAGGCATTGCAAATCAAGATTTATGAGCTATTCTCAAAAAGTACATGGAGAAGAGTACGACTGGAATATCTATGCAAACATGCTTGACTTCATGATAAGCTACATTTTTATAATTATCAAATAGCTCAACAAGTACAGGTAATGCATATTTCATTGAAAATTGGTTCTTTAACTGCTTCGTTGCCTCCTTAGTGAATTGACAGCACAAGGAGAGCTGCCCTGTCCAAATATCATGGCATGGTATACCATGTTTCGTATATCATATATTCTAAGTTTGTACATACCTTATTATGTCCTCCAGAATGACTACAGAAGACAAGAAATGTAACTACACTTTTTTGTGTATGATGAGAAAATTTGTTCCCATAACAGTGGAGATAATGCAAGTTTTCCATCGTATTTGTTGTGTCTTTCCAAGCCTTTCAATTTTATGCCACTCTTGCTCTGTACATATATGTTTGTACATATAGGTATATGTACATATAGGTATATGTACATATATATGCATATATATATATGAAGAAGCAATTATATCCACCCCCACGCCCCCCCATCCCCTCTTCTGAAATATCTAGCAATTATTTTATTTTGGACTCATACTAGCCTTGCTTTATTCCACTGACTTCTAGCTTTGTATTCCAGCATGTCTATGTCACTCGGAGTAATTCCTATATGGCGTTTCTCTCTTTACCTCTTGAAAATTATCTGCCTTCAAGACTGATCTTGTCACTGCAGATACACTTGATATGAATGCTTAGGTAGTAAATCTTAATTATTGCAGTGCCACAAATATGAAAATGAAATATGGGTATTATGAGAAAAGACAATATTGTGGTAATCCCAAGAATCTCGTTAGAGGACCGTATGGTCTTGTTTATTCACCAGAGTACATGGGTAATTTGTGTAGTTTTGAGATGTGAGAAAGCTTGTAAATCAGTGCTATCAAGTTTGTAAATTTTTACACAGATTGTTGGGAAGATACAAAATATTTTAGTCCTAAAAGAGCAATAACAGCACTTAATACTTACATATTGAAACAGTCTTCACTCTTTTCTTAATATCAATGCTCAGTTGATCCATGCTTCCCCTTTCGCACCTTCTGTTTAGTTGGAGGCCGGTCTGTGAATGAAAGAGTCGTGTGAAAACATTAATATGTGATCATGCGATGTCTCATGGCAGTATGTAGCTGGTTTCAATTCAGCTTCATTTTCTGCATAAATTTGTACCTAATGGCATATATATTCAATTCAATTTTTAAAAGACAGGACAGGATAATGGATCCATGAACAAACTTTTTTACTAGCTATCTTGACACACCAATAAGAGAGAGGCTTCTCAATGTTCAGCAACATCCATTCCCTGAAACTTCTGGTTCTTTGAAAGAGAAGATATTTTCACATGTGGGCAGACTGCACAGATGTGCGGTAATACAGGCTCCTAGTTGGGTTATGTGGTCACGCACCTCAGAGTGCAGCCAAAGCATGTTATTTTTGGTCACACTTTCCAACTTACCCATGTCTGCGCTCTCCTATGTAATGGATATATAATGGGTATGCATGTTAGAGTTCACAGCATGGGCTTAAAATTAAAGTTAGAAGATGATAACACCGTGTATCTTACATCCGTATTCTAGAAAAAGAAAGCCATTGTAACTAGTAGACTATACCTACCCTTAGCCAGAGAGGAGGGAGGGGAATCGTGGTGGAAAGCTAGTTTACATTAGTTGCATCAAAATGCAAACCTCTGTACACCTTGTTCTAAGAGAAAATATGTTGCTAATCATAAATGGCCCAGACCCGCTGCCTTAATCATCTCCACTGTGAAACACTGCAGCTGTGGATTTTATGCTTTTCTTTTGTAAAAGTAAAAGAAGAAACACAAAAGGGACGAGATACAAACATAGACAGACCTTTGGCCTGACCTGGTCTTACCATTTCTATGTTTTATATTATGAAATATGAATTCCTTATTGAGCAAACCCAGGCTTCATGGATCTTAACAACACCATGCTGATTATATCCTTTTAGTTTCCTTTTAACACCTTGAACTGCGTTGTTTCTAGGCAGGGTTGACAACATGTCTTGGAGGCATCTCTCCAGCCTTACCTGCTTTTCTTTGCTAAATAGAAAGTACCTGCAGTATTGTTTACAGTTTCTATAATAAATAATATTCTTTTAAAAAATGGCTATTAAGGGCATACGATGAATTGAGTTGTAAGTATTCTTCTCTCAAGGGTCCAGGTCCTTCAGGTATTCTGAGTTACTCTTTACACCATATAACCCTTGCATCACATAATTCTGGGGTAAAGAAACTCCCCAGTCCTTACTGAGTTATGAATGACATATGATACTTCAGTATGCAAATCATGTTCCATGCCCTTACTGCCGCACTTTCAATGCATGTGTTTCAGGACTTCCTCTGTGGTGGGGAACTTCAGGCAGGAATGTGAACGCATTCCACCGCAAGTCAGATGTTACTATTGTCATACAGAGGGAACCTCTCTGTCTCAGCACGTTGCTGCATACCTTATTTGAAGTACCTTTGAATGGCAGAGATCACCTTCAGGCAAACACCAAAGGGGCAAAAACCCTGCATGGGTTCTGCTGGCCTGACAGTTAGACAAATATCGGTAGACCGTTTCCACCTGTGTTGCCTGAGCTGTGTTTTTCTTTCCCTTGCTCTTGCTTGGCTATAGATTTGCTTGGTGCCTCTAAAGTTTGCTCACAGGAAAAGTGGACAGAGGTGACCGAGGTTCCCTTTCTCTCCTTATGTCCATCAGAGGGTGCAGTCACAGGGAAGCTGTGGGGCTAGAGACTGCTGTCTGAATTAACTCTCGTGAGCCTCAGTTTTTAACAGCATCATGTGAGAGGAACTTTTACTGGTACTTTGGTAGCTGTTTTCTACTAGTGTTTTCTATGCGGGAAAGTGCTACATTGTGAGGAAGCAGTTTGTACTGTCTTGCCACATCATCATAGTTTCCCAAGTTACAGTTCAGTGCCTTTCCCAGAAGATGATGGCTGAAAAAGGACACAATGCTCACTATCAGGCTTTCAGTTCAGGGAACAATAAAAACCTTAATTCCACTGCATTTTCTCTGCAGCCTCATAACTGTGCTCATCTTAGCCTTCCTCTTTTCCTTTTCCTCCTTCTTTTTACTGCTCTGAGCATTTTTGTTCTACTTGTTAAGCATAAAATGTCTTTACTAGTAAAGTTGGTTCTAACAACAATTTTTTATTAAAAATCTGGCCATATTGCCGTCAGCTCCTGAAAACACACAACGTGGTTCTGCCACTGTATCTGGCCCAGTCCCAACTGTGAAGTAGAAAACCTGTGTGCCTGTGTGTTTGTGTAAGTGCAATGTGTGCATACTCAGATAGGTAGGTAGATATATATATATATATGTTTTTCGTGGCTATGAACTTACTGATTCACAATGAAAACTGTATAGTAAGAAACGCCATTTTAAGTATTTACATTTCACTGAGAAAGCAAACAAATAATTCCACAACTTTAAATTTCTTGCACTTGTTTTGGTCTAACCTTCTTGGGTTTCATGCAACTTATACACAGAAGAGATTTTTTTCTCAAGTGTTTTAAATAGTTTTATCAAAAAGCTAGCCTTAACTTTTAAGAATTTAGAAATCAGCAGTTTTGCTAAATTGCTTTAAGTTCTCCAGAGACCTTCCAGCTCTATGTTTTCCCTCTCTTTCTTCTTACTGTCTTTGTTATCTCCCATTTAACTGAGTGATAGCTTTAATAAACACTGAACTCAGTCACAGGTTGAAATTGCACGTGGAAAGGAGAAAGCATTAGTGAACTTCTTTCTAAATGCCAGCCTTCAAATCACTGGTTGCACATGTTCCTTTAATATTTCAGTGCCTTGCTGTATCTAAATATCTATCAGTCTGCACTTTGCTGACAATGACCTTCTTTCAAATGGTGATTTCTCAAGTGAGCCTTCCACCTAATCCTGTAAAAGCTCTTCCAGAAGGAAGTTTTTTACTGTGAGGGTGGTGAAGCACTGGAACAGGTTGCCCAGAGAAGCTGTGGATGCCCCATCCCTGGAGATGTTCAAGGCCAGGCTGGATGAGGCTTTGAGCAACCTGGTCTAGTGGGAGGTGTCCCTGCCCATGTCAGGGGGGTTGGAACTTGATGATCTTTAAGATCCCTTCCAACTCAAGCCATTCTACGATTCTATGATTCTAATTCTCTGGTATACAGCTGAAATGGCCACAGTACTTAAACAAAGATAATAGTGCTACTGAACTTTATTATTTCTGGACTGGACATCAGCTTTGACTGAACAACATAAATAAGGGCATAATATAACCCCCTCCACCTAACATAGTAAGAAATATGTTTTATTTCTGGTTTACGATTTGAGAATCCATTTAATTTTTCATAAGATGAATACCAGCACAACAAATTCTACCAAAGAGCACTTCAGAAGATCTCTGACAGCACATAGATCCTTTTGTCTATCTAATACATGGTCTCTGCAGACCCCGCAAAACTTTATATTTCTTAAGTCCTTATAAGAGTAAAGCACTTCTGTCATGGTTTAAGCACAGACTGCTTAAAGTTAACTCTCTTAGGTTTTTTTCCTTTCTTCTTCATAAATAGCTAAGCAAGAGGCTGTGTTTTGGATTTACGCTCAGAGGAGCTGATAAGAGAATAATGTTTTGTTCTGCTGCCAAGGTCAGCAGACGAGCAAAGAGGCACAGCCAGTTGCTAGCATAGGATTTGCCCTTATGTTAAGACTGAAACTCAGAATAGCCAATGGCTTATTCCGTAACATGCACGTCATGCCCAGTATATATG
>NW_010098985.1:4413-5667 GCF_000699245.1 Pterocles gutturalis | reverse complement strand
CCCGCGACGCCCTGGCCAAGGGGCTCTACGCCCGCGTCTTCGACTTCCTCGTGGAGGTGCGTGGCCCTGGGGTGGGCTGGGCTGAGCGCGGCCGCGGCGCGGAGGGGATGCTCGCCAGTACGTCCCCAGTGAAGGCGGCTCGGCCCAGTCTGTCAACCGGGCGATGCAGAAGCCGTATGAGGAGTACAGCATCGGGGTGCTGGACATCTACGGCTTCGAAATATTCCAGGTTTGTGTTGCTTTGGTGGAGGAGCCCAGGTGGGGAATGTCCTTCCTCGCTTCTGCAGCGAGGAGGGTGGCCAGAGCAGGGGACCGTTGGCAGACCACAACCCCAAGAAGGGCCCCTGGAGCAGCACCCAAAGGTGCTGGTCTTTGGGGTCTCCTCGATGGAGTGAGAAGAGCAGAAGCCAACTTGGCCCCATCTTCTCTTTCGTCTTGTGTCCTTTTGTAGAAAAACGGCTTTGAGCAATTCTGCATAAACTTTGTGAACGAGAAGCTGCAGCAGATCTTCATCGAGCTGACCCTGAAGGCAGAGCAGGTATGGGGGGGCTGGGGGGGCTGCACCAACACCCCGATTCCTGCACCCTGCAGCACCACGGCCGGAGCTGGGGGGCTGTGGGAGGTCCACCCAGCTCTCCCTGCGCTTCCCCAGGAGGAATACGTGCAGGAGGGGATCAAGTGGACCCAGATCCAATATTTCAACAACAAGGTGGTGTGCGACCTGATAGAGAACAAGCTGGTGAGTGGGGTGCTCTCCTCCGGGGGAGGGTCTCTTGGGGCGTGGCAGCACCCAAGGAGGGGGGTGTCGCATGGGCTGGGTGCTGTCGGGGACGGGTGGCAGAAGCTGGTCCTGCCCGGGAGCATCCGAAGCTGTGGATGCCCCATCCCTGGAGGGGTTCAAGGCCAGGCTGGATGAGGCTTTGAGCAACCTGGGCTAGCAGGAGGTGTCCCTGCCCATGGCAGGGGGTGGCACTGGGTGGGCTTTGAGGTCCCTTCCCACCCAAACCATTCCATGAGTCTACGATATGATTCTATGAACCTAAGCTGTGGTTCAGCATTGCAGCAGCTTCGACCAGCGCAGGGCACTTGAGCCCAGCCAGCTGCAGGATTGAGCTTTTGGACACCCAATGGCTTCGCTCTCCCTCTGCCAGAACCCCCCCGGCATCATGAGTGTCCTGGACGACGTCTGTGCCACCATGCACGCCACGGGCGAGGGCGCGGACCAGACCCTGCTGCAGAAGCTGCAGGCGGCCG
>NW_010098985.1:4040-4347 GCF_000699245.1 Pterocles gutturalis | reverse complement strand
CCCCGAACCTCACACCCCGCACCCCGCAGCCCCCACCACAGCAGCACGGCGCTGAGCTCCCCTCCTGCCCCCAGGTCTCCTACGACGTGAACGGCTTCTGCGAGCGCAACCGGGACGTGCTCTTCACCGACTTGATCGAGCTGATGCAGAGCAGCGAATAGTGAGTCCCAGCAGCGCCGCGGTGCTGGGGGCCAGCCCAGAAGGGCTGGAGCAGAGGGCAGCATCCTCAGTGTCCTCACCAGCCCAACCAGAAAGCTTTGCTGGTCCTGCCTCTGCCCCAGCCACAGCTTGGGGTGCTCAGCATCTT
>NW_010098985.1:2713-4027 GCF_000699245.1 Pterocles gutturalis | reverse complement strand
CAGCATCCCCCCCCAGGGGTGCAGGGCAGAGGGGTGCTCACGCACCAGCACCCATCCTGCTCAGCCCAGGGGTGGCTGGGAGGGGACAGGTTCAGCGGTGGTGTGGGATTTCTCAGCAGCAGAAAGCTGGAGCTGGTTCCAGCTCAGTGCTGGCTGAGCTTGGGGATCCTGGTGGCTCTCACCCAAGGACTGTCACCTGCTTTGCAGCGGTTTCATCCGGATGCTTTTCCCAGAAAAGCTTGATTCTGACAAAAAGGGGCGACCGACAACTGCGGGCTCCAAAATCAAGGTACATCCTGCTGGCTGCACTGCCTCTGGGGCAGCGGCAGGGTGATGGGCTCCCACCAATGCCTTTAACGCTCCAGAGCTCGGTCCTTGCAACAGAAACAGGCTAACGACCTGGTGAACACGCTAATGAAGTGCACGCCACACTACATCCGCTGCATCAAGCCCAACGAGACCAAGAAACCCCGGGACTGGGAGGAGAGCAGGTAACAGAGACCCCTCGCGATGTATCGGGGTGCCCACAGAGCCCAGGGAACAGGACCTGGCCGCGGAGATGCGGCCAGGAGTGACTTTCCTCCAAAAAACAAAAGAAAGAAAAAAAATTTCTTCCAAAAAGGAAGAAATGTTTTCCTGGAGGGGGGGGGTGATGCGGCAGTGGCCCAGGGTGCCCAGAGCAGCTGTGGATGCCCCATCCCTGGAGGGGTTCAAGGCCAGGCTGGATGAGGCTTTGGGCAACCTGGGCTAGTGGGAGGTGTCCCTGCCCATGGCAGGGGGTGGCACTGGATGATCTCTAAGGTCCCTTCCCACCCAAACCAGTCTGGGATTCTATGATTACATGAACCCCCCCCGGGCTGGTCTCTCTGTGCTGCCCCACAGCCCCAGGGGAGCAGGAGGTGGGTGCGGGGACACACACGCCTCCCTGCGTCCATGACCCAGAGGCTCCAGCCCCAGCGAGCTCTCACGAGCGCAAGGCCAAGGGCATCTCCATGCAAAGCAGCTGCCGAGGGATCTGGGCAGGTCCCCCACCAATGCCACCCCACGTCCCTCCCCACTGCACAGGGTCAAGCACCAAGTCGAGTACCTGGGGCTGAAGGAGAACATCCGGGTGCGCCGGGCAGGTTTCGCCTATCGCCGCCTCTTCCAGAAATTCCTGCAGCGGTGAGTGACCACCAGGAGGGGGGATGGCGGGTCCCCACAGCCCAACTGTGACTCACGTCCCCTTGTCCCTGCAGCTACGCCATCCTCACCCCCGAGACGTGGCCGTCCTGGCGCGGGGACGCGCGGCAAGTGGTGCAGGACTTGTTGCGC
>NW_010098985.1:728-2573 GCF_000699245.1 Pterocles gutturalis | reverse complement strand
TGGCCGTCCTGGCGCGGGGACGAGCGGCAAGGGGTGCAGCACTTGTTGCGCTCTGTCAACATGGACCCAGACCAGTACCAGATGGGTCGGAGCAAGGTGTTTGTCAAGAACCCCGAATCAGTAGGTGGCCTGGCTCTGTCCCCTGTCCCTCACCCCAAACCCTGTCCCTCACCCCGAACCCAGCGTCCCCCAGGAGACAGGGGACGCACCCGAGCATCACTTTGGGCAACGCAGGGGAGGGGTTGAGGTACCAACAGGTGGGGGAAGTGATGCAGCACAGGGGGGGCTGGGGGACCCCTGGCTGGCCAGGCTCAGCACCCCGTGTCCCCTTCCCAGCTTTTCCTCCTGGAAGAGATGCGGGAGCGGAAATTTGATGGCTTTGCTCGGGTGATCCAGAAAGCTTGGCGCCGGCACGTCGCCATCCGGAAGTATGAGCAAATGCGAGAGGAGGGTAAGGCTGAGCGAGGATGGGGACACCAGCACCCCAGCACCCTTTTTTAGGGTGTCAGGCTCTGGGGACAGCCCAGCTCCTCATTGTGGCACTAACGAGAAGGGGAGTGAGGAGGGACTGGACCATGAGATGCCTGGGGTCTTGTCCTACATCTTAAAGGAGGGTGTGGATTTCTTGCTCCTATTTTAAGCTTTTTTAAGCTGGAAGAGGGGAGATGGAGATGAGACGTGAGGAAGAAATGTTTCCCTGTGCGGGGGGTGAGGCAGTGGCCCAGGGTGCCCAGAGAAGCTGTGGATGCCCCATCCCTGGAGGGGTTCAAGGCCAGGCTGGATGAGGCTTTGGGCAACCTGGGCTGGTGGGAGGTGTCCCTGCCCATGGCAGGGGGTGGCACTGGGGGGGCTTTAAGGTCCCTTCCCACCCAAACCATCCTGTGACTCTGCGATTCTATTTCCAGCTGTGGGAGGGGCTGTAGGACAGAAACTGGAGCCTCTGGCTGTCTCGCTCTGCATTTCATTGCCTGCACCGAGACAGAGGAATAGCCTGCACAGAGACAGAGGAATAGCTGAGTCAGCATTTGCAGAGGGACAGGAAAGGCCAGCGGTCACCGTCTGACCCCACCATGGGCATTGCCCACCCTCCCAAGCCTGCAGTGAAAAACCCAGGGGGCAGACCCCGAAAGCAGCTGGGTCCCTCCCTTCCACTATTTTTTTGGAGGGCAACTAATGGGTTTCAAAGCCAGCCAAGCTCAAGCAGCTCAGATTCTTCCTGTGGTATAAAACGAGCCCCTTTCTTGCTGTCACAGTGCACTGCCTCCCACGGCCGGTTTGGGAGGGACTGAGGGCTGAGCCGAGGGCTGAGCCACTGGTGCTGAGCCCCATCCCACCAACATCTCTCTGGGTTCCCGTACAGCCTCCAACATCCTCTACAACTTCAAAGAGCGGAGGAGGAACAGCATCAACAGGAATTTTGTGGGCGATTACCTGGGCATGGAGGAGCGGCCGGAGCTGCGCCAGTTCCTGGCCAAGCGGGAGCGGATAGACTTCGCCGACTCCATCACCAAGTACGACCGGAGGTCCAAGGTGCGTGGAGCCACTCGGGGCTTGGGAGAGGCCAAGTCATGGCTTGTCGTGGCTGCCCTTGGGTGGGATGCATGAGAGGTTCGTGCCCCCCACCAAAAGCCCCCCCCTCACCCCCTTCTCCTGCTTTTTCCCAGCCCATCAAGCGGGATTTCATCCTCACCCCCAAGTGCTTCTACCTGATCGGGCGGGAGAAGGTGAAGAAGGGGCCGGAGAAGGGGCAGATCAAGGAGGTGCTCAAGAAGAAGGTGGAGATCCAGGCGGTGAGCGGCGTCTCGCTGAGGTGTGTCCCTCTGCAGGGGCTCTGCCATGGGGGGG
>NW_010098985.1:0-491 GCF_000699245.1 Pterocles gutturalis | reverse complement strand
CCGCCGCTGATGCCCCCGTGCTGGGGTTGCTCCCTCAGCACCAAGCAGGATGATTTCTTCATCCTCCACGAGACCGACGCCGACAATTTCTTGGAGTCCATCTTCAAGACGGAGCTGATCAGCCTCCTGTGCAAACGCTACGAGGAGCTCACCCGCACCAAGCTGCGCCTCTCCTTCAAGGACACGTAAGGACGGAGGCCGGGAGCGGTGACAAAGCAGGATGAGGTCCCATCCTCGTGGCCTCATGGCCCCTCTCTCTCCTCCAGACTACAGTTTCGGGTGAAGAAGGAGGGCTGGGGCGGTGGTGGCACCCGCAACGTCACCTTTGTCCGAGGACAGGGCGACGTGGCTGTCCTCAAAGCCGGAGGCAAAACCCTCACCGTCAGCATCGGGGACGGGCTCCCCAGGAACGCCAGTGAGTGCTGGGGGCGGCGGTGGCGGGGGGGACAGGAGCACCGGGGGCTGCAGGGCATGGCTGGAGGCTTGGGGAC
>NW_010098984.1:0-275 GCF_000699245.1 Pterocles gutturalis | reverse complement strand
GGAAGGAGAAGGGTGTGGGGAGAGGAAGGGTCTGGGGAGGGGAAGGGTTTGAGGAGGGGAGGGGTCTTTGGGAGGGGCAGGGTCCAGGCAGGGAACAAGTCTGCAGAGGGGAAGGGCCATGGGAGAGGGGATGAGGCTGGGAAGGGGAAGGGTGTGGGGAGAGGAAGGGTCTTGGGGAGGGGAAGGGGCATAGGGAGAGGAAGGGTCTGGGGAGGGGAAGGGTTTGAGGAGGGGAGGGGTCTTTGGGAGGGGCAGGGTCCAGGCAGGGAACAAGT
>NW_010098983.1:5434-11987 GCF_000699245.1 Pterocles gutturalis | reverse complement strand
ACGTATCCCCAGCCTGCCTTGCCCTGCCTTTCCACCTACATCACCTTTCCAGTTATTTTTGTTTCCCAGGGCTTGTCTATCGTCTCCCAAAAAGCAGCAAATTTTGGGCTGAGAAAAGGTTTTTCCAGCCACCGAGAATATCATCGCATCAGTCTTTTTTAAGAAAACCTCCCAAATTCTCAAGAGAAGAAAGAACGAAGAAAAATTATTTTCTCCCAAAGCCATTTTTCTTTGGGAAAAAAACCCCTTCGGTCAATTTTTCAACTGGTTGTAGCTCTCAGGAAGCTGTTAATTACTTGTCATGCACTTCTAAAATAATTCCCCCCCCTTCCAGCCTCCGCAGAGCCTTGGCCACACAGGCTCCGCTTCCCCCGCCGCTCGAAACGTCTCCGTGCAGCCAAAGCAAATGGCTCTGGGAGCGCACCCTGCATCTCTCCCAGATGTTCAGGCACTAAAGCAAGCGCTAGGAAATGTGTGCGAGAGTGATGACGGGCTCCGCGCACCGTCAGACTTTCCTGGCTTGGCACGAACAGCGGGGCTGGCGCGGATCCGCCGGACGAGGAGCCGCGAGGATGTTGATGGAGCGGTTTGTGAGCACCGGCCGCTTCCAGGAATGTTTTTGCTAAACATGGTGTTTTGCTTTCAGCCGAGCTGGCTGGGATGCGGAGGGCTTTCCCGGAGCAGAGAGGTGCTCCCAGAGCAGCAGGCAGGGCTGCAGCCCTCTGCTCCACAGAGGAATTTCTGTGCAGGGTGTCCTTCTGCCCGGGGGGCAAGGGATGCCTCGGGGGGTGCTGTGTCTGGGGGAGATTTGTTTTTCCCTCTTTTTCTTATATATGATGGCCAGACATTTCTCTAGCCAGGCTGTGAAGCCAGGCTGTGAACCCCAAAACACACAACCTCAATGCACAAACCTACAAAGTGCCAACAACCTGCTCCCTCTGCAGGGATGTAACCCAGCTGGAACACCAGTGGGCTTTTTATTGTTTTGCTTTGGGGCAACTTTTTGCTGGACTTACAGCCATGAAAGCTGAGCTCCCCTTACCCACAGCTCATAGACAATCTATGTATTATCACACCAGAGCTTCTCTCCCACTGCCCAGCCCATACGAGGAATTTTACCCCATGCTCACGCACTCGTGCCTTTCTTTTCCTGACACACATTTCTTTCCGATTCATTCCAATTCTGAACCATTTGGGGATGACACCAACCCAAGCCGTGCACCGCACTGCAACCACTGTCAGGTTTCTGCCATCCTTTGACACCAGCAGCCCCCTCCCCAGGCTCTCCATCCTCCGCTGAGGTCTGTGTGGTCACACACAGATGGAAAATGCCCACATTGATACAACATCTCCAGCCTTCCTGGATTCAAATCATAGAATCATTAAAGTTGGAAAAAGACCCCAAGGATCATCGAGTCCAACCGTCAACCCAACACCACCCAACCCACTAACCCATGTCCCCAAGCACCACATCTACATGGTTCTTGAACACCTCCAGGGATGGTGACTCCACCACTTCCCTGGGATTTACCTTGGGTTTGGGCTCATTTTTCACTTTTTCATACAGCGAGTTCATGGGGGGATGGACAGTCCCCCTGTCCCCAGCAGACACAGTGGAGGGGCCAAGCTGGGACCTGCAGAGTCCCTTCCATCCATCACGGTGGCCTGAAAACAAGCCTGGACATCTTTACCAGGGCACCTCAGAGCAACTCTCCGCTGAGAGGTCCAAGCCCTGCGACACTCGGACAGGCAGCTGGAGCACTCTGTGTTTAATTGCAGAGGAGCGCACATCTGATAGACAACAATTTGTATCACTTGAGTCCCATTAGGAAAAGACGACTCCGAAATGTGAAAAGCACCATCATCCTTATGTAACAATGAAATTAAAAATTTGGAGCCATCGAAAGGGCTGATCTCATGAGGGCTGGAGATTAAGTCCAGCTCAACTAAGTGCTTGGATGATTTAAACCACTTGTGTGGACAAACCCAGGCTGGGAATCCCAGGGGAACCCATGTGAAAACTTTCGCCTGTCCTGGATTTCAGTGGACGAACGAGAACAACTTTCCCTGTGGTGGTTCAAGTGGGTTTCGTTCCAGGTCCCTGAAGAAAACAGGAAATGTGGAGTAAGATGGGAAGAAGCCAGCCACATTTCTGACCTCATAAAAGGTCCTGTCCAGCAGCCAAGCAAAGCTGGAGTTTGCCTTTATCCTGCCTGCTCCGGGTCGGACAGATCCTGCAGCATCCCTGCCACATGCAGGGAATGGGACAAAATACTTAAAAACGACCAACGCCATCCTGAAATCCAGATGAGAGGCGAGGGAATGCCAGCCTGCTGGAAATGAGCCCAGAGCAGTCATTAGTCTTGGCTTTACAGCCAAAACCCTCATCAGGGTGGTACCCTTCCATGCTACCACGGCGACAGCCACGGCAATGTCCTGTTTCCAGCCCGGACCATGGGAGAGCATCGCTCCAGAGCCACCCCGCAGAGCAGCCTTGCACCCCCAGATGCAAAGGGACTGATTCGGATAACGATGCTCATTTACATGTGCTTCCAAATTATGTGTCTGGCTCCCTGAGCTTAGAGCAGAGGCAGGCGGAGGGGACAATTACTCGGGATTTGTCGGAGTAGCACCAAACCTGTTGGCGTTGCCCAACTCTGACTTTTTTTCAAAGAAAAAACCCAAAACCTGAGTGCGTTCCTTGGCTTGGCACCACTTACCACATCTGTCCCTTTGGACCCCAGGACAATATCCCAGCTGGAACAACACACTTGCTCTCAATGCTGCACTCTGAAACCAACAGCAGCACCGCGCCAAGCGCCGGCGGGGTTTGTGGACCCTATTTCAGGGGGGTGAAGCCCCCCAATAAGTGCCTGGCCTGGCTCTTGCAGGGACAGCCAGTGCTCAGGACGATCCCCTGGGAACTGGAGAATTTTCCCAGGTCTGTGCCTGGCCCCAGGCATCCTGGATAACCTCACCCGTGTGCAGGGACCTGCCCCAGGCACCTCTGCCGAGCAGCCCAGGATGGGACCTGCTCTCCAGAGCTGGTGCATCCCACCATTCTGGGGAGATATCCCACCGTTTTGGGGAGGCATCCCACCATTTGGGGGGGCATCCCAATTAACGCATGCACCAGGAGGTCTGTACAGTCCCATCCAACACCCCACGTGTACCCGGACTGCCTCCTGCTCTGCAAACCCCCTCCCAGCACAGTGACCGCAGGCTGGCAGCAAGCCGTGCCCGGCGCAGGATGCTCAGGCAGCTCCCTCCCCACCGCCCGGCTCCCCAGGAAACTCTCAGCAAGCCTTTCTCTTCAAAGAACAACTTGTATAAATATTTTCCTAAACAAACAAGGCCAACTGCGAGGTATTCCCCAAAGAACCGTTGAGAAGCGGGATCTCGTTTGTAGGGAGGAACAGGCTATGCAAATGCGGCAGCTGTCTGAGCTGCATGCGGCGACGGGGATGCATGTAGTACCTGCGCGCGGTGATTGAGTACGGTCGAGAAAAAAACCACTTAAACCAGTTAGCACATGATTCCAAGGGCTGAACTTGCTCTTATTGCTGCTAACCAGAGAACAGCCCCATTACCACCCACCCACGAAGGCGGCGCGAGATGTTCGTCCAGAGATCCGCAGAAATGACGGAGCTGAGAGCGCAGAAGAAAAGCTAAAATTGAAATCTGCCAAGAAAAGGGGATAAATCCTCCAGGAAAGGGGGACAAATCCTCCCGGAAAGGGGGATGAAGCAGTGTGCTCATTAGCAAGATGGATCGAACATCCAATAAAATGACATTTTGCTTTTTAACACGTTGCACTTGGAGCGGTTTTCATCCTTGGCAATCAATTTGCTGCTTGTAGGTACTTTCCCTTCTGCTCAGTCACTAAGCCCAGTCTCATTATTGAATTTTTAATATTTTTTTTTTTTTTACAGTGAGACTGGAATTGAAGTTCCCACTCGGAGAACACAAGCTGTGATTTGTGGACATTCCCACTAACAAGCCCCATTTTGTCTGCGCTGGCTCCCAGCACAGCCATTGCCCTTCGCTCCAGCAGCCGGACGACCGTTGGCTCGTTTGTCCAAATCCTCGTGAATCCCAAAAGGTTTGTGAAATTCCGCACATCTGGATCCTCGCTTAAGGAGACAGGTTCACCGTTATTTAGCCCTCTCCCGTGTAAAAGGCTTCAGCCGGCCAACGGATGAGTAAAACCAGGACACGGCTGCGAGCATCCACCCCGCAGCCAAAGCCGAGCTCCCAGACTACAGTAAAGCTCATTCATCCCCGAAGGATGACGGCGGGGAGAGGAGTCGTGATCGGCTCACAAATGACTTTCAGAATAAACAAAGGACCAAAGTCATTAGATAATGGATTCGCAATTAACGGTCTGCCCGGTCCCAGCCCCAGTGGAAGGGGAGAGAAAGGGGAGCTGGGAAAAGCCGCCTTCTTCTTGACTGAAGTCCTGTCACGCGGTTTAATTGACAAGTTAAATCCTGGTACCTCAGAAAGAAAACCACTTGCAGCTCTGACATTCCGGAGCTGCTGCAGAGGAAAGGGGAAGGAATGACACGACCTCATTCATTCTGCTCCTTTTTTTTTCCAAAAGATGGGAAAAGTTGAAGAAACGGAACCATAGTCCTCCCAAACTGGAGCATCAGACGGCCACTCGGATTTCACCAGAAGAACTGACCTAAGGAGATGCTCACCGGCTCTCCTCGGGGCACGAGCTCTCCCGGGAACGGGGAGAGGGGCAGAGCCAAGCCAGGCTGTGAATTCTGTGAGAAACAGGTGAAAGTCCTGCCGAGGCTTCGGTCCAACCTGAGCCAAGCCTGTTTCAGCACCATCCCGAATGGCTGGGCTTTGCTTAGATAAATGCTTCCACTTCTGAGTTGTGTTAAATAAATAAATATGTTTTGAAGCTGATAAAGTGTTTTAAAAATTCATTAAAGACAAAGAACCTGGCAAGAGGCAGCCGGAGCGGAGATTGCCGTCTGAAAGCCTTTTCCCACACCAGCCACCGCTCTGATTTGTGCAGAAGAGAATGGTGAGCTCTCCTTGCAAAGCCCACCACCAACCCCTGCTGTATGGGCTGGAAGAAAATTCCAAGGGACATCATGAATAAGAACTAATTAACCTCATGCAATGCGCTTGTTGCTGGTGTCCCGGCGTGTTGATTGACCGAGTCCCACCCGCGGCAGCTCTCTCCATCGCCCTCTCCATCGCCCGCACGCCTGGCTGCAGATAAGGCAGCGGAGGCAGCGCCGGCACTTTCAGGAGACGTGGGGACACCAAGGGGATAAGCCAGACAAAGCACTTCACATGGTCCACTACACCTTTAATGTACAGAAAGTAATTAAAATGGGAGACAAATTCATCACCAGTCGGTTCAGTTCAAAGTGCGGCCAGGCTGTATCTTCCTTATGCATGGGTGGCGTGATGTGCATATCCGTCATAAAACCTGCATTAAAAATTAGTCAAAGCTGTTAGTACATCGCAGCGGACCAGATGGTTTATGCTCTGAAGTGTTTCAGGAACCTCATTTTATTATACATGAATGCCTCGTGTCGCAGGCTCGGGCTGATATTTTCATTAAACACACTCCACGAAGCATTACAGCTCCGTTGTCATTTCCTTCAGCACGGATGAGTTCTTGCACATAGGCTTTACAGCCGCAGCTGCTCCTGCGGCACGGCACCACTTCCCCGGCCCGGCTGCCCCGCCACAGCCCCTCCTGCAGCTTTCGCTCCTGCAGCCCCACAGCATCCCCGCAGCATCCCGCAGAGCCGCCTGCATCCCTGGGCACGCTGCTCTGGGCTTTTGGGGGATGTTTCCCGCAAGGGAGCAACCCATCCGCAAATATTGCAACCAGAGGAGCCCTCTGGCTGTGTTCAACGTGGTTTGTCCTTGAGCGGAGCCACGTGCCCTATCAAAGCCACGAGGGTGTTCCCAAGCCATCCTCCGGGAGCTCTGCCTGAGCCGCTCAGCTGAGGAAGGGTGTCTGGGAGAGGCACAAGGAGACAAAGAGCAGCTGGAAAATCTTAATTAACAACCACAAAGGCAATGCTTGGAAGCCCATTGGCCTGTTAGTACACCATGGCTCTGGACCCAACCGCTCTCGCCTTGGTTTTGTGCTGCTGCGACCTCACTCCCTCCAAAACAGAGACCCTGAACGCATCCAGGGCGATGGACTCATCCTGCTCTGCCACAGCCTGTACAGAAACCTCATGTTTGCACAAGCCACTTCCCAGGAGATGATCCCCGGGAACAAGGGGACCAGACCCAACGCACAAGACTCCGTCCTGGCACCCCAGACCCGACGGGATGCTCTGCCTGCACCCAACGAGGATAATCCAAACTAAAACCCGCAAGCACAGATGATCCTCCTTGGCAGAGGACAGGACAACAGACATGTGACAGACAGTAAATCAGGTTGCTCATCCAGGCCCTGGACACTGGTGATGAGCATCCACGGCCGGGGCTGAGCCCCTCCCGGGGGTACCCACCTCCCTGGCTGCTTCCATCTGCAGCACCAGCATCCATCCCCCTTCTGCAAGCA
>NW_010098983.1:0-5302 GCF_000699245.1 Pterocles gutturalis | reverse complement strand
GGCCGGGGCGGAGCCCCTCCCGGGGATACCCACCTCCCTGGCTGCTTCCATCTGCAGCACCAGCATCCATCCCCCTTCTGCAGCACCAGCATCCATCCCCCTTCTGCAGCACCAGCATCCATCCCCCTTCTGCAAGCAGCAGCATCCATCCCCCTTCTGCAAGCAGCAGCATCCCCCTTCTCCAAAATCATCTCCAAGTGAGCTCACCCGAGGCCTCAGGAACTGAATGACAGCCTAGACAAAAATGGGCACTTAAAAAACCCCCCCAAACCCCACACTGAAGCAGCCTGCTTTGTAATGTGGCCTGAAGAGACGCAAAAATATTTTAACTCAGATTTTGGTCCGCACAAATCTGGTTTAAATCACTGGGGTGTAGTGATGTACTTGGTGGAGGTTTTGTCTGCCTGGAAGCCTCGTTCACATCGCTGCAAGAACTTTCTTTGAACAACAACTCTGTGTGTGTGTTCTCGCAGCCATTCGGGGTAACAGCTACTCAGCATTGGAGATTAAGTTTGAATTGGCTCAGGTCATGTGTGCTATAATTTAAAATTTGTTATCTGAGCTCAACAGTCCATTAAATAAAAAATACCTCACTGCTGAGAACAATTCTAAATGATCGCATTTGCTAAAATGAGCCCCGAGACTGAAAAAGAGGGAAGGAAATAACATTTTATACCTCAGACATATCCCTGCTCCGGGATCGTTGGTTTGAACAGGCTGAGCCTTGGAATGGGTGGGGAGCAGTGTCACTGGGCATCACTCATTTGTAGATTTGCATAGATAATTATTATTTCCAATATTATTGTAGTTCAGTTATTAAATTGTTCTGATCTCACCCCACGAGTCTCTTTTCCCTTCACCCCTTTCATTCTCTCCCCCATCCCCGGCAGGGGGAAGGGTGAACAAGCAGCGATTTGAAAAACTACAACAGCCCTTTATAAAAACCTGGAACTGATGAAATCGGGTGCCATCCTTGCCCAGGGGCCATGCTAATATCCTCCGTACCATTCCAATGTCAGTCCACGTGCTGCCAACCA
This sequence comes from Pterocles gutturalis, assembly GCF_000699245.1. Lineage (NCBI taxonomy): Eukaryota > Metazoa > Chordata > Aves > Pterocliformes > Pteroclidae > Pterocles > Pterocles gutturalis. The sequence continues at coordinate 4,265 of NW_010098983.1, read as the reverse complement.
CTGCGGTGCATCCTTGTGCCCTTCCCTCCGGGGCTGCTCCCCCAACAGAGACAGAGGAGACCTGCGGGACACCAAACCATGAATATCCATCGCACCAAAGGGCTGGAGCGGTGTGATGCCTGGAAGGAGCCGTGGACCAGCTCAGAGGGCAGGGCAGGCAGTGTGGGGCTGCCCGCAGCGGTCTGCCAGCACTCCCCCCATCCTCGTTCAGGGCTGGGTCAGAGCCAGAGCGTGAAACTGCTCCTGGCAATTTCCAAAGCCGTCGCCATCAATCAGGAACCCAACGAGCCCGTGACTGCCAGCTGACAGCTCACAACACACATCCCCGCTCTCGCAGCCTCTGTGCTGATGGAGCCTGAATTATTCCCACAACCAGCTCCTGGGGTGCTTCTGCCTCCCCCTGCAACGCCTGGCCACGGGGGTCCCCACACTGGGCAGCATTGGCCCCCCAGCCCTGGGTATGGTCCCTGCTCCAGGGATGGTCCCTGTCCTGGCCATGCTGCTGGGCTGAGCCTGCCCCACAGAGGGGCTCCGTCCACATCCTGGGGCTCCATCCACCCATCCATCCATCCATCCACCTACCCACCCCCTGGGGCTCCATCCACACCCCTGGGCTCCATCCATCCATCCATCCATGTGTCCATCCATCCACGGCCCTGGGCTCCGTCCATCCATTCATCCATCCATCCATGCCTCTGAGCTCCATCCACACCTCGGGCTCTCCCGGCATGCAGTCCCTCCATGGGAAGGGAATAGGAACAGGGATGGAAATGTTGGGCAAAATGAGTAATTGCATCAAGCATTTTGAAACTGGAAAAGCGCCGATAGGAAGCCCCGTTGGGGGTCTCCTCCTCCTTATCAGATTTGATATGTACATAAAAATGAAAACTAAATAGATTTACATAATGAATCCATGCCCAAAGTCTCGAGAGCGGTATGATTAATTGCTGACCATGAGTCCTTATATGCAGAGAAGACGTGCTGACACAACAGCAGCAGCTTGGTTTCCTAATTTTCCTGAAGCTTCTAACGATCTTTGAAAGAAACCTCATGCGAGTTCTCCACCATTTCCCCTCCTCCTTTTATCCTGGTTACGGTTTGTGGTTCTCTATCTGCCTCTGGACAAAGCGAGGTCTAATTAGCCACAAGCCCCTATTTATCATTTATCATCAGCTAAAGTATGTTGCAACAGAGAATAAATTTGATTTTTTTTTTTTTCAAGGAGGATCTTCAACTTCTGCCAAGAACATTAACAATCTGTAAAGTAACAAGGTGCCGTTGATGGTCTCAGACAGGTCTAGACAAACCCATAATTGCCTTCTGTGCTGTTAGAGTTCATTAAGGCGGACGCGCTTCAGACCAAACCTCTACATCACACAGCATGGCTCAGTCCAAAATATTAACGACGTAAGAAAGAATAGACCTCTGACCTCTCCTGATGTCCCCCGGATCGAGCCGGAGCGTTTAATGGAGCAGTTCCACGTCCCTCTCTGAGCAATCGCTGCAGACAAACAGAGCTGTTATCCCCGCTCCTGCTCTGCAGTTCCTCCGCGCTGCTGCAAGGCTGGGCTCCAGGAAAGCCCTGCACGAGGCTGTTCAGCACACGATTGCAGAGCACGACACACACCCAGGTCAAACCTCTGCAACCAGCAGCCCCAAAGGCAGCCCCGGGATCGCTTAGGGCCAATTAACACCAATTATCGGCGCCGCATTCCTCCCGGAGCCAGGCTTACACAGCCACCCGGCAGGCGGATCCGCAAGGAGCTGCCTTGGGGTTCGTATCGACGGGATGCTCTTTGCAAGGGGGCTGCCTCGCTGGCTCTGGGTTCTGCTGATGCTATCTCAGCCCATTCTAATCCCAGGAACTGCCCTTTTCATGGGCTACAAACCACCCGGACACCCCACCAGGCACCTCCGTGTTCCCAGATGGGTCTGCAGCTCCAGCACCGGCAACGCTCCAGCTCACTGGGAACAGGAGCCCTGGGAAGGGGCAGTGGTCCTGCCCAGAACTCGGGGATAGGATGCCTGGGGCAAGGGATTGAGATATATGCCATGGGGCCACTTGGGCCTGGGGGTTTTTCACCCCCCATTTTCTCCCCAGTGCAACTCCACCCAAATGCAACTGCATCCTATTGTCTCTGCAAATAAATCTCTCTAAAAACTTCCAAACTCTTGCAGTAAGTTTTTTTTTTTTTTTTTATTCTGAGCAGAGCGTCAAAAATTGTTCATGGAAAAGTGCATGACCAAAAAAAAAAAAAAAGCCAACCAAGACACTTCCACCTGATTAACCCAAACCACAGTTTTCATAAGAAGGAGTTTGCCTGATGAAACCAGTTTAAGTTTGCCATCGTTCAGAAGCTGCATTCATTAGGGGAGAAGTGTTAATGACCATCAAATAGGGGTGGGCAGGTGACAGGTCCCCCCAGCCTTCCTCTGACCCACAGCCCTCAGCATCCCTGGGCAGCAGGGACAGGCTGCCAAGCCCACATCACTTATTTGGGGAAGGCAAAAACAAGAGGCGAGATAATAAGGATGCTCGCTCCACATCCTCCAGCCACCTCCAAGCCCAGCCCAAAGCAAACCCCAGGATAAGGCAGCTATCGGGGCTGGGGGGGGTGGAATTTGGGGCTTGAGCCCACCCTGAGCCGCAGGGGCTGGGGCAGGAGCTCCGAGGATCTCCACGGGGGTCTGCCTGCAGCAAAAAAAAAGTTCCCTCTCATTAGCATAATAAATTGCTTTCATACCCTACATAGGCTGGAGTCCCACGTAAATTCACCCGAGCCCTCCATTGTTATCTCTGCGCTCTAATTAGGCTTCCCAGCACCCAGGGCAGGGTGGAGCCGTGCGGGGACGTTGGTTATTTCTTAATGATGTTCCCCCTCCACGGCAACCGCACGAGGGATGCCTGCGGACAGCCACAAAGGGCATCTCGTTTTCTTAAACACATCCCTTGATCTTGCCTTTTTTTTTTTAACAAGGGCATCTCAATTGTTATCTCTGCGCTCTAATTAGGCTTCCCAGCACCCAGGGCAGGGTGGAGCCGTGCGGGGACGTTGGTTATTTCTTAATGATGTTCCCCCTCCACGGCAACCGCACGAGGGATGCCTGCGGACAGCCACAAAGGGCATCTCGTTTTCTTAAACACATCCCTTGATCTTGCCTTTTTTTTTTTAACAAGGGCATCTCAAAAAAAAAAAAAAAAAACCCCAGGGGTACGCCACCTCGGGAAAAAAAAAGAAGACAAGAAGCCTGGGGTCAGCAGCGTGCGGGAATTGTCCTCATCACGCTGCAGCTCCTCAAGGAGTGGCTCAACCTCTTTGCACAGTGGGACAGACCCCACTGGTGCCAGCACCAAGAAACAACCACCCCATGTTCACCCAACATTGCCATCAGCCCTGCACGCTCCCTCGCTGAAGGGTTTCCCATGACATTCCTTTGGCTGTAATTACAAACCCACAATTATTATTCCCCTAATGGTTCAAACCCCGTTGTCTCTGCGCTCATCCATCGGTGCGGTTCTGGCACAGCAAGTCCCAGGCACGGGGGATGCTGGTGGGTTCTCCCCACTCTCAGACTCCCCGGTTTTGATGAATCCAACCAATTAATGGCATCAAATCTAACATGAGAGCCCGGTGGGATTTTCCCTCCCAAAGCTTGCCATCGACGCCTCCGAGCTCCCAAAGTAAGTCAGAAAAGATTATAAAATTATAACTGCATCACTGGGCACAGACAAGGAAACCATTAATCCCACAGTTCCTCCATGGCCAGGACTGGAGGGAGGCAGAGGGACGCATCCACCACGAGAAATTCCAGATGGAAACTGGGGGAAGAGCCGGAGCAGCGGCCGTGCCCCCACCCAGCCCATGGTACCCGCTGCCCGCGGCGGTGCCAGCCCTCCCCTGGGGATAAACACGGCACAGCAGCACCGCAGGGGAATAAAAGCATCAATCATGCATGTGCCGAGCCTTTCGGTAATTAACGTCACCGGCGATACGGCTGGGAAAGCTGCACCTCAGCCTCGCGTGATGTTCTGCTAATTAAAGGCTTATTTTGTTACGGGAAACCCTTTGTGTGAGATGTTTCACACAATCCAGCCTGAATTTTATGACCCGTGGGCTCAGCAGAGTGAGTAAACCGATGATCCCGGGTTGTGCAATGCTCATTAAACGCTGGTGCTACGTGCGAGCCCGCCCCTGCCTTCGGAAGGCTACTAATCATCCTCCTAATAATTGCACAAAGCGTCTGCTCACCCCAAATCATTCCTT
>NW_010098982.1:1415-2126 GCF_000699245.1 Pterocles gutturalis | reverse complement strand
TCCCCACGCCAACTGTCGCCGAGACAACCTTCACTGAGACAACCGCCCCCAAGCCAATCGTCCCCACACCAACCATCCCCAAGACAGATCTCGCAGAGAGAACCTTCCCCACGCCAACCATCGTCGAGACAACCGTCGTCGAAACAACCGTCGTCGAAACAACTGTCATCAAGACAACAAACCCCTCACCAACCATCGCCACGCCAATGGTCCCCAAGCCAACTGTCCCCGAGCCCACCGTCTCCACACCAACAGTCCCCGAGACACCCGTCCCCACACCAACTGTCAGCAAGATAACTGCCCCCACACCGTCACAGAGACAACCATCCCCACGTGAACCGTCAGCAAGAGAACTGTCCCCACGCCAACCTTCGTTGAGACAACAGTCCTCATGCCAATAGTTGCCGGGACAACCGTCCCCACGACAACTGTCCCCACGCCAACAGTCCCTGAGGCAACAGTCGCCACGTCAACTATAGCCGCTACAACTGTCGCCGAGACAACCATCCCCACCCCAACCGTTGTCAATACAAGTGTCCCCACGCCAACCTTTCACAAGACACCCGTCCCCACCCCAGCCGTCCCTGAGACAAACGTCCCCGAGACAACCATCCCCACACCAACAAACCCCAAGAAAACTGTACCCACGCCAACCATCCCCAAGACAACCGTCCCCAAGACAACATCCCCAGGCCAACCATCATCACGACA
>NW_010098982.1:0-1130 GCF_000699245.1 Pterocles gutturalis | reverse complement strand
TTAACCCGTCAGCAAGAGACCCGCCCCTACACCAAACTCCGCTGAGACAACTGTCCCCACACCAACGGTCGCCGAGACAACCGTCCCCATACCAACCGTCCCCACACCAACCGTTGCCAAGACAACTGTCCCCACGCCAACCGCCCCCAAGACAACGATGCCGTTATGAACCTGTCAAAAGTTACAGGAGACAAAATAAATTTTTCTTTTAATAATAAAAAACTTTCAAGTCCCTAAAGTTACAATAGTAATTTCAGTTGTATAAGAGACGTCAATACTACTTTTCCAAGTTGGCTGTCTGTTTCACCATCAGCTGTAATTTTTCAGAGTATGTTGGTTTGGACAGTTGGTACCTTGCAGTACGGGGACTAAGGGAGTCACCTTGACAACTGTTCCCACGCCAACCATCGCCGTGACATCCTTCCCCACGCCAACCGTCCCCTAGGCTACTGTCCCCACGCCAACCGTCGCCGAGACAACGGTCACCGTGACAACCGTCACCATGTCAACTACCGCTGAGACAACCATCCCCATGCCAGCCATCCCCAATCCAACCATCGCTGAGACAACCGTCACTGAGACAACCATTCCCACACCTACAAACCCCGAGACAACAGTTCCCATGCCAACCATCCACAAGACACCTGTCCCAACCCCAACCATCTCCAAGACAACCGTCCCCCTGCCAACCATCCCTGAGAAAACCATCTGCCAGACATCCTTCTCCAAGACAATCATCCCCACGCCAACTTTCCCCACGCCAACCGTCACCGAGACAACTGTCCCCACCCTAACCATCCCTACACCAGCCGTACTCAAGACAACTGTCGCCACTCCAACCATCGCGGAGATAACCATCCCTACGCCAATCGTCCCGATGCCTACCGTACCCACGCCTACCGTTGCCGTGACAACCGTCCCCACACCAACCGTCCCATGCCAACCGTCGCCTAGAGAACAATCACCGAGAGAACCGGCCCTACGCCAATCATCCCCGAGACAACCGCCGCCGAGACAATCCTCCCCATGCCAACTGTCTCCATGCCCACCGTCGCCGAGACAGCCGACGCTGAGTCAACTGTCCCCACGCAGAATCACAGAATCACAGATCACAGAATCACAGAATGTTA
>NW_010098981.1:901-1559 GCF_000699245.1 Pterocles gutturalis | reverse complement strand
GAAGAGATTATGTTATTTGGGAAATTAATTACATCGTGATGGTATTCCAGGAGATTTATCTGAACTGCAAAAGGGGGTAGGGGAGGTAAGGCAGCTAGCCCCCCGGAAGGAGTCACCCAGGCCTCTTCCCCACACACCAGACCAGGAAGAATAGAAACGAAAGAAAGGGGTTTTTTTTTTTCTCCCTTCGTGCGCAAACGCGCTCCATGACTATAACTTGACTGTTGGTGGCAACTTATAAAACTATAAAGCTCTCACTGCCAGGAACAGCGCGATCCTGAATCTGCTGATTTGTGCAGTTGCTCCTCTTTCCTACCATATAGGGCAGTACTTTTTCCAAGTGCTCTTCCCTCGAACACTGCCCAGCTCCCTCCAGCCTGGCCCTGCGTACCCACACGAGTGCAAACGCACACATCTACCATACGTGTGCCTGCATATGGCACCTCGGTGAGCTTATGCGTGAAGGGTTGCATACATTTAGAATATATATTCTTTCCTGTTCCCCGCGTGGATACAGAAAAGAGAGAAAGAGGGGGTGTAATCGAGAGTGTGCGAAAGGGTATTTATGGCTCCGCGAGTCCAGAGAGCAGCTGATGAGCAGTATCATCGTTTGGCTTCAGCAGTGTGCTCGCAGCCGGAGAGGCTGGCTTGCATTACA
>NW_010098981.1:643-862 GCF_000699245.1 Pterocles gutturalis | reverse complement strand
CGGGGGGGGGGAGGGAGCGGGGGCGGGGGGGGGCGGCCCCGCCGTGCTATGCAGATGAGCGGCGGTGACGGACAGCTCTGTTTTCCAATGTCCCTCAGAAACTCGAGTGCTCCTTCCCTCAACTCTTCACTTCAGACTCTATACTTCCCCCAAAATACAGGCTCACAGGCGCTGGGGGAGCTGGCTGGCTGGCTGGGGGGACCTCCTATGCAGCAACCA
>NW_010098981.1:0-540 GCF_000699245.1 Pterocles gutturalis | reverse complement strand
TTAACCCTCTTCTCTTCCATCTCTCCCAGATGCCCTTCCCCTCCCTATCAGATTTCTGACTGCTCGGTTTATTTTTCCCTTTTTGGGGGGGTATTATGTTTTTTCCCTCCTGATTGTTTTTCTTCTGAGCGGGTGCGCATGGGGGGGAGCATATAACAATTCTGATTCTCTACATAACTGCACAGAGCCAACCGGGGAGGGAGAGAGAGAGAGAGAGAGAGAGGGAGAGGGAGAGGGAGAGGGAGAGAGAGAGAGAATTGATTAGAGATTTACTGGGTTATGGGGCAATGAAAAATGCATCTGCATACCAAAGACATCTAAAAGATGTGTGTTGTATTTTCCAAAGAGGCAACGTGTTTAGATGTCTTCAAGCCATGTCCTATCCTCAGGGTTACCTCTACCAGCCCCCCGGCTCGCTGGCTCTGTACTCCTGCCCGGCATACGGGGCATCGGCGCTGGCGGCCCCCAGGAGCGAGGAGCTGGCCAGGTCTTCGTCGGGATCGGCGTTCAGCCCTTACCCGGGATCGGCAGCTTTCACCG
>NW_010098980.1:663-1016 GCF_000699245.1 Pterocles gutturalis | reverse complement strand
CCCAAAAACCCCCTGGGCACATGCCCCCATCACACATGGTACAGCAGGAGGGGCCTGGAGCCCGTAAGCGAGCCCCCAAGGTGCTCCAGGGTCTCCCAAACCCATCTCACCCCTCCCTCATGCGGGTTCCCAGGAAAAGCATCTTCCACGGCAGGCTTCGGGGCTCCACTGGAGGGAGGGGGGTGACACCAGTGTCCCCCAGCTGCCCACACCCCCTCAAAAAGCACCTTCCAGCACCGGATGGAGCTTGTCTGGCTGCAGATCCCGGTGCTGGGACCCACAAGCGGGGGGAACGGGAGGCCAAGCACACGCTGAGGAGGGGTCTCCTCATGCACAGGCCATGGGGGGTGCAC
>NW_010098980.1:0-626 GCF_000699245.1 Pterocles gutturalis | reverse complement strand
TGAGGGAGAGCAGCAGGATGATTAAAGCCCCTTAATGAGCTGGGAAAGGTGAGGGGGAGGTTTATTGGGCTGGGCTCTTCCCTGGCTATTCCCAGGGCTTCCCAGAGCAGCTAGGAAGGTCCCAGCAGCCCAGGGATGCTCTCAGGGATCTCCCCAGGGATGCTCCCAGGGATGCTCCCCAAGGATGCCCCCCAGGGATGTCCCCAGGGACGCTCCCAGGGATGTCCTCAGGGATGCCCCCCAGGGATGTCCCCAAGGACGCTCCCAGGGATCTCCCAACAGATCTCCCCAGGGATGTTCCCAGGGATGCTCCCAGGGATGTCCCCAGGGATGCCTCCCAGGGATGCTCCCAGAGATGCCAGACATTCTGGGTGTGCAGGAATTTGGGAAGGATCCTTCCCGCTTCCCCCAGAGATGCCAGCCATTCTGGGTGTGCAGGAATTTGGGAATGATCCTTCCCGCTGCCGTGCTCCGTGTGTGAGACATGGAACACCCCCAGAGGAGTGTGACCCTGCTCTCCAAGGCACCGCGATCCAAAGCATCCTCACCGCAGTCATCCAGGAGCAGGCTGGGAGGAGGGTGATGATCCAGCCTCAGCGTTGGACGTGGCTTGTGCCCCCACGCCC
>NW_010098979.1:911-1134 GCF_000699245.1 Pterocles gutturalis | reverse complement strand
GACCTGTCACAGGGGTTGGGGACATCCCTGCAGCCCTGCCAGGTGCCAGCAGCCACATCCTGTCCCTGTCCCTGACCCTGCCGCTGTCTCTGATCCTGTCCCTGTCCCCTGATGCCATTGCTGTCACCTGTCCCCAGCTATGTCCCTGATCCTGTCCCAATCCCTGTCCCCTGTCCCTGAGCCTGTCCCCACCCCTGTCCCTTTCCATACCCCAATCTCTGCC
>NW_010098979.1:376-815 GCF_000699245.1 Pterocles gutturalis | reverse complement strand
CAGGGTGTCCCCAAGCCCTTCACGGAGGTGATCAAGGCCAACATTGGTGACGCCCACGCCATGGGACAGAAGCCCATCACCTTCCTCCGCCAGGTACCATGGGTGGGTGACCACGGGGGTGACACAGGGACTCCAACACCCCGGAGGTGACCCAGCCCCCAATGTCCCCCACAGGTGACAGCACTGTGCCTGTACCCTGAGCTGCTGGCGTCCCCCTCCATCCCCGAGGATGCCACGGATCGGGCGCGTTTTTTTTTGCCAGAGCGTCGGTGAGTCCCCGTTAGGGGACACCACGGTGACAACGCCACGCCTGTGTCACCCCCATGTCACCTCCCTGTCCCCCCAACAAGGGTCGTACAGTGCCAGCCCCGGCACAGAGATGGTGTGCCAGGACGTGGTGCGCGGTCCCTTGCCCCCACTTGGGGACACCGTGGTGACA
>NW_010098979.1:0-338 GCF_000699245.1 Pterocles gutturalis | reverse complement strand
CCCCCCTGGCCACAGAGGGTGATGGGGGGTGACAGGGATGACAGGGGGTGGCAGGGGGTGACAAGGGTGACAGTGGGTGATGTGGGGGTGACAGGGGTGATGGTAGTGACTGGGGGTGACGGGGCAACAGGGGGTGACAGAGGTGAGCGGGTGTGCCAGGATGTGGGGCGCGGTCCCTTGCCCCCGCCTGGGGACACTGCGGTGACAATCCCCCCCCCGTGTCACCTGTCTGTCCCCTGGCAGGGTCGTACAGCGCCAGCCCTGGCATCCAGCTGGTGCGGGAGGACGTGGCACGGTTCCTGCAGCGCCGTGACGGTGTCCCCGCGCACCCCGAGGAC
>NW_010098978.1:0-17066 GCF_000699245.1 Pterocles gutturalis | reverse complement strand
AGGAATGGCTTGAGGGTTCTGTCCTCATTGCTCCAGGCGAGCTCGGTGCCTGAGATCGGTCTGGGGCACGTCACTAGCCAGACACAGCCTTTGCATATGTAAGATTAAAGAGTCATTGCATAAAGAACCGATGTATGAAGAGCATACAAAGCAAGGTCGGAAGCCTCTGAGCTTTGAGCCACCTGGGCTAGCGGGAGGTGTCCCTGCCCATGGCAGGGGGGTGGAATGGGATGATCTTTAAGGTCCCTTCCAACGCAAACCCTTCTGTGATTCTGTGATTCTATGAAACTGAGTCACGGGCTCCTCCTTTGGGGAAGGCGGCTGCCAGCACAGCTCTCCCGGGCTCCCGCTGCCAGCATCCTCCTCCGCAGCCAGCCCAGCAGCTTCCCTCCAGCTGGGGAACCCTGCCAGCCCGCAGAGCGCCTCGAGGAACAGAGGAGAGATGTTCTCCATTGGCAGACCCTTCCCTTTGCCTGCTTTAGGGCAGGGACCACTCCCTCCACGCAGCCAGGACCAGCGGGACCACGCCTGGAACGGGGATGGATGGGAACAGGAATGGGGGCTCCCATCCTGCCTGAACACCCAGAATGGGTGAAGAAGGCAACCTGAGCCAGTTCATTATTTACTGATAGCTTTCCAAGCAGCCTCTTGCAGTATTCATTACAGGTCACCCGCAGGAGGATGGCTGGACGTGGACAGTGACACTGAGACAGTTTTTGGTTAGTCCTTATTCCGATGAAACCTCAGGTCAAGGTCACGGGAGGACTCCTGAACTAGCACGTTGCGTTTGCAATTTTTTAGTACTATTTTTTGTGTCCACAGACATTGCTCTCCTGAGACACTTTACAAATTCCAGCTAATAGTAACTTCTCATTTGTCACTGGAATGCTGTCGTAGCTTGAGAAGCACGCAAAAATATACAGAAGAGGAGAAGAAATCTGAAACCCAGGTTACCATTGAATATCCCGACTGCAATGAAGTGGTATTATCTCTTACTTAGTTTAAAAGCAAAACTACTTACATTTGTTGGAAAAAGCAGCCAGGAATAGTTTTCTGCATCACTGTATTCTGTGTATGGTCTGCAGCAGAGTTAAAATGTGCCGTTCCCCTTGGATTGCTTCCTGGTTTTTATAGAGTGTATTCGGGACCACGTCAGAGCACGGGGCTCCGCTGACAAAATTTGTTTTGCTAGGCAACATCCCCAGAGCCGGTTTCACAAGAATGACTCGCTTGAATCATGGCAGCTATTTCAGCTGTCTGGAAAAATTGATGCCCTGCGTGGAAGAGGAGTCCCAGACACTTCCTCAAAGACACGCTTCGAGCTGGGGCAGATTACAGGGTAGAATCCTGAGCTCGTCTGGGTGTCGCATCAGCTAACATAGGTTATCCATGAGTAAAAAAAAATATATATATTTCATTCTAAGAAAAGAAAAGAGGTCCTCTGGCATGAAAGTAGCGCTGTACCTGGCTGGACCAGGCTATCCCCGATAAGTGTTTGTGTCGGTGTTGCTGGGATACCCAGGTCCGATGCTGATTGCATTTTACACCAACCCTCCTCTATTGTTTGCCGGGGATGACGTGGGTTAAGCCAAGTTGATCCATGTTTCAGGGCAGGGGAGTCTCTCCAGGAGGTCTCAGTGCAATGGGAGAGCGGAGGAGCATCCCGCAGACATCGTGCGGAGCAGCAAGCCGGTGTGTTCACAGCCACAGGAACACCTACCACGGCTCCCAGCCTTATCGTGGGTGCCGATCTCATGCCTCCAGTCCATCCAGTAAAGGCAGCGATGCTGCGTTGGTTTCTGATCAACGGGGAGGGTTGGTCCTGGTCCAACAACAGCTCTGCTGGCAGCACCTGAACAAAGTCCCTGAAAACAGAGATTTGACTGATCGGTGATGAATGTAATTTGCGCTTTAATTGTTTATTTTTAAGTTTTATTTTAATAAGAATGACTTCGCTTTTGCCAGGGGTTCTCCACAGCAGTTTTGGTTTTTTACAACTCATATTTCTGTTATATTTGCTTATTTTTCTTCCATGCCGAGATGCTAAAACAGTCTGCCAGCCACAAGAGCACAAATTCTGCGAATACGCACTTTCTCACCAGCTTGAAATTTCATCATAACCCACGGAAAAGATAAGGCAAACCGTCTGCTTCTCCAGGGCACCACCCATTTCATCAGAGCACTTCCCCTGTGGCACCAGGTCCCTAAAAACAGCAATAAAATCACGGGGAGGGCGGGAGGGGTGAGACTGGGTTCTCCAGACCCGAGCTGTGCCCGGCTTCGCTGCGTAGGGCTGGCAGGAGAGATGGGGCCGGCCACTGGAAGGGCGGCTGGGCTGAGATCGTTAATCAGCTCCCCTCGGTTAATCTTTACCTGCATTAATAATTGCTCCCCATGACTGGTGGCTTTCAGCACTCCTCTTTGAACCCGCCGGTATCTCCCTTGACGCAAGCAGAAGGAACACGGCATCCCCGCCTGATTCCTGCAGTGGCATGGGATGGTTTCCAGTATTTTTCCATCATCTGTTTATTTTGTGCTGCGCCTTTGTTTGAAGGCTTTGGCCAGCTCTGGACATTGATTAGCAATGCTCTTGACAGCTGAGGACCTTTTTTTTTTTTTAACTACCACAACTGAAATACAATTGAATTTAATTCGAATTCTGCAAGAGGTAAAAAAATTATGTTTTCTTCGGCCCAAAGTACCCCACTTTACTTTTGACACCAGAGGGTTTCCATCCTTGTCCAGGGCTCCCAGCAGCTATGGTAGCTGCCACGGTCAATTCAGTCTGTTTCCAATTAAGGGGCTGGGGATTTGCTTTCCCTTGAGTCACAGCGTTCCTGCGCTGGCATCGCTCGGCTCATCTCCGAGGATGCGGGCGGTGGGAATTTCCCCGGCCCCCATGGACTTCCTCAGCTCTGGCGGCTTTCTGCTGAACTCCTCCACTCTCCACACCCAACACACGCTCCCCATGCCCCGACCGGATGGCCTTCATCGTGGCCAGTCCTCATGGACCACACAGCGTGAAAGTACATGAATACAGGGTTTTCTTCTTGGTGCTAAAAATTAAATGTGGTTTTACTGTGCTCTTGGAGGAGCACTAGACGCAGTTTTGATATCTCCTCCAAAGGTGGTGCCTCCGTGTGTCCCCATGGCAAATTCTACCCTCTTGCATTATTCTATTTCCAAGGCATGATATTGTTACTTAGTGAACTGAATCATAAAATTAAGTAAATTTGAGTTTAAAAGGACTTACTACATTCCATCAGTGCAGAAGGCTTTTTTTACTGCGGTTATTTGTCTAGTACTTTGTCTTGATTAGATGATTTTAATATCTCCATCTAACGACCTTTCCTCCCCTTCCTCGATGCACAGTCTGGGAGCTCTTCCTACTGTAAATGACATGTTTGCTTGTCAAGTGTCCCCTTGTTATTTCCCTCCATTTATCTAAATTATCATTTATTCAGAACCCTCTGTTTATTACTTTCTTGGTGTTTCTTTGTACCTAACACAGATGTAAAAATGTATAGCCTTGTGCAAAGGGTCAAATATGCTGTTCATCAATAGGGCCAGTGGTGAGCATCCCCCAGGCAGTGATCCAGGGACCCGACAGGGACACGGCCACGCGGACGTGCAGTTGGCGCTACTGTTCTGGAGTGGGTTCAACACAGATTTCCCAGAAAAATGTTCTTTGCTGTCCGTGAGACCCTGTGGGATACACATATGTTGCTCCCCCAGACTTTCTTGGGAATTCTTTCCTCTATTGTGATGCTTCCCCTGAATATGAGGCTAATCTCTATTTCCCCTGAGGGAGAACAGAGGGCACAGCAAGGAAATTGCTTTCCACTGACCAGGGCTACATTAGAAGTCAATATTTGCAAATGTGTTTTTCAACTTGGCATAAGTTGTTTTCCAAGGCTATGGTGGTCTGAAGTTGAAATTTTATTTTGGTTTTGGTGGGGGGGGTTTATCCTGATGTCTGGGGGCTGCTTTGCTTTTATTTACTTTTTTTAAGAAAACAGTTCTGTTCAGGCTTGTAAACTGGAATGGCAAATCATTGTTGAGTAAAGAATGAAGAACCCCTGGAACTGAAAATTCAGCCATGAACGGAAAACAGTGCTTGAGGTCTGGACATGTTGCAAATGGTTGAGTTTAGCAGAATGAGATTCCTGTTTCCTAACAGCATCGGGAAATAGAAGATTTGCTCAGGCCTTGTTGGGTTTTAATTTGGGATGGGTGACACACAGACCAGGGCCATTTCCAGAATGGGGTACCAGCCCAAACCACGGCTTGGAGGTCACATACAAGCAGAAATTGTGTTGTCCCATGTCTCATCAAATGCATATTTACCTGGAGTAAGGATATTCTCCAATCTTTCCACCTTTCTAACAAATGAACGCAGCGCAAAAGCTTGTTGCGGTGGTGGGAGTTAAATACAGAGTCATTAGAAAAGCCCAACGTTGGTTATCTTCAGATGGTGTAGGGGAAAGTGGGTTGACAGAAAGGAAAATGTGTTATTTCTTCAACAACAGATCTTAGCAGCTATTTAGAGTGTTGTTGTTGCCTAAAATAATGAATGGAGGAAACAAGTTCTGTGCTACTCCATGCGGTTCCCTTATTGTAGCTGTATTTTATTTGAGCAGATGACAGGCATCACTAAAGTGTTTCCTAGTGGGACCACACAGACAGACAAAAATAACTCACATAGAAATGGCTGATTAAGAGAGCAACCTAATTGCACCCTTGTCAAACTTCAGACACTCTGAGCACCCTCACTGGCAACCCTAGAAAATAATTTCGGAAACACAGTTGTCTTAAGGGAGTTATTTAAGCCTAATTAATGCTTAGACTGTTCAAACATTGAAAAGCTGGCTGTTGTCCCTTGTTGCCAAGATTTCTCTGAGTTCCCGTTTAACATTTTTGACAGCCAGTGATGTTACTAAGCACGGGCAGGTTGAACCCTGCGAGCAGTCGCTGAGTGGGACGTGGAGGGAGTAAATCCTGCAGCTACCTGGGGGAAAAATGTACAAGCAGCCCCACGGCTGCTGTGCCAAGTTTTCTCAAAGGGAGACCAAATAGCTTGTGTTTTCACACTGAATACAGCCCCAAACGCAGCACAGCAGCTCCTCGTGAGCAGCCACGGGGTTATTTAGTTCCCTTGGTCAAGAATGGCAAGCACACAGCTGAGGGTGGGAGGGTCGGTTTGGAAGCTGGAGGGCAACAAGGAGTTAGAGGTGAGAGCACTGGCACCTTTCTCTCCCGTTTCCTCAAGCCTCTGCCTTTCTGTATCTGCATTGTTACCTCCTTGCTTCACTATCTCTTCTGCTGCTGCTCTTCCAAGGGTGTTGGAGCAGCAGCACTGCAGGTTCAGAAGTTTGTAATGGACGTAGATAAAATTCCAGTTAAATTCGGGCTGGCTTCAGTGCTGTAAAAACCCCTGGGTGAGCTTCAGCCCCAGGCTGTGCCCTGCCAAGCAGCTCCCCAGGTCTTGATGCACTGAACCCTCCTATTTTGTAGAACTATCAAGATCATAAACATAAAATGTTTATTTCTGGTTGACAAGGAGTTATTCTAACCACATCCTCTCTGGAGGGCCCATTTCAGCCCAGTACCACAGCCTGGCTGGGCAGAGCAGTTACGGATGGGTCCATTGAGTTGTTACGGGTCCTTGGCCAGCCCCACCAGCAGCAGATGCCAACTGGGTTTGCAAAGGTTGGGAGTGAGCAGGGGCCAGAACAACCGAGTCTGTCTCCTGAGGTTCCTCTTTGTTTTCCCTGTGAAAGGTAACAGGAGAGATTTGATTGTTCTCATTAAAATCCTCAATTCACTGTAAATACCATGCACATTTTCGATGGTAAAGGCGGAGCTTTGGGCAGATTGCTTGGGACAGGCAGAGCAGAGTGAGCATTGGTGCTGGTGGGGGTGGAAGAGAGCTTCCTACAAGCTGGGATGGCTCGAGCTTTTGTGATCCAGGGCAAGAAAGGAAGATGTTGGTTGCTGCTTAATGAAATTCTGATCTTAAGATTGGAGAAAGTTGGTATCAGGATTTCCAGGGCTTGTCACTTGGCAGGTCACAGTCCATTGAAGCTGATAAGAGAAAAGATCTGGAGAGAGCCTGGGAGTAGGAGGAGTAACATAACTGTTAAATTGGGGAATTACCAGAAGTTTGGGGGTTTTTAAGGCCACAACCGTCAGTTTCAGAAGAAAAATGACTTTCACTGCCAGCTGTGACTGCAGATGTTGTGTGACTCGCCTCCCCACACACCCAGCCCAGTGTGCACAGGTGACAGTGCTAATGCCGGTGGCTGTCATCATGACCTGCACTGAGAAAGCTAAAGATCCTCAGTTTTCTTTTGCTTTATTGGGATTTGCTTTTTTTCTCTTTTGAAGAGAGCCCTGGAAGTGTAAAAGAGGACCAGGACCCATCTGTTGTTACTGGCGGCAGTCGGTGCAATTGCAGAGATGCAGAAGTACCCAGAGCTGGTCCTTGGCAGGGGACAGGGGACAGACTCGTGCTGATTTCTGCACCAACACGGCCCTATGGCTTTTCTAGAGTGGCTACTACTTCCCAAATTTCTGATGTTTGTAGAACAAAAATAGAGGCTAAATAATGATGGTGCTCTTCTACAGAGTTCTGCTGTGCCTTAGAAAAAAGCATTGTGGGAAAAAAATTAAAAGGAAAACACAATACAGAAAAAAATAATGTGTACAACTAAATAAATAACGGAGCAAGCCAAGGCTTCGGCTGAACTGAGGGCTCACTGTTCCTGCAGTGACAGTCTGAGAGTTTGGAAAACATCAGCTTGATACTCAATAATTCTGTTCCAATACAGAACTTTAAAGGCAGGAATGAGAAGCTGGAGTCTGATTTTTGAAGGCAATAGAATCATAGATCACAGAATGGTTTGGGCTGGAAGGGACCTTAAAGGTCATCTAGTTCCAACCCCCTGCCATGGGCAGGGACACCTCCCACCAGCCCAGGTTGCCCAAAGCCTCATCCAGCCTGGCCTTGAACCCCTCCAGGGATGGGGCATCCACAGCTTCTCTGGGCACCCTGAATGGAGGAACCTGACTGTGGGCAGATTAATCAGGAGACAATGCAGAAATCATTTTTTCCGTTCAGCATTGGATGGGCACAAAATGCTCCATCCCCTGCAGAAGCCTTCCTCTCTAACTGGGTTGGTCTGCTTGGGTCTGCTGTCCCTCAGGGGGACAGGCAGGGACAACTTACACGGTATACAGTAACCCTGCATGGCTTGCATGAGTGTAACAGTTATGGTGCACATCACAAAGAGCCCTGGAAGAACATCTAGGAAGGCTGCTGAGCAGAGCAAGCCCCAGGACCTGAACAAACAGCCTTTAGCATCAGTGCCTCCTCAGTCTCAGCCTGTAAGCTAAACAGAAGCATAGCTGACTTATCTCAGAAGTACTCAGATGGCCAAAAAAGGCCAATTTTCATGATGTTGGACAATCTTTGGGGTTAAAAGCTTGAGCTATAAATCTCGCAGATATGTGCAGACAGTTTGCACAGAAGTCTGAAGTTTCCTGAGAAGAGGTTGGCATTGGCTGTGGGTTTTCCCATCGGTCCAAGGTCAGAAGTGGATTTTGAGCCTGACTTTGCAGAGCCAGCATGGTTCTGATGCATGAACAGCCATTGAATAAATAGATACAACCGTGCTGGTGTGCTTCATAGCTACGTGTACTCCAAGTGCTGCAAATTTGAAACAAAACTTCATAAAAATTACTTTGGGGAGCTCCTGAAAGATCTTTCTCCACCAGTGGCACCTCTGGGCACTGACTGCCCAGGGACCTGTGTCCCCTTAACACAAGATGATGGATCTGAAGCAGCAAAACAAAAGAGGGGTTTAAGGCATTGCTTGGCAATGGGTAGCAAACTCCGGTCTTTACTGGACAGTGACCACAGTGCTCCTTCAGCTCTCTGCTTCTCGGCACTTGGAAATTTACTGGAAGAGAGTAAAAAGGCATTAAGTCCAACATGAGCACATCTCAGTTTTGCAGAAGCTCCACTGATACGTGTTTGATGGGATGTGTTGTTTGTAATCTCCCGTGGGAAAGTGTTTTTTCCAGTGGAATTTTTGTATTTTGAGGGATCTTCAGATGGACAGAAACAGGCACGTCATCTTTGGATTTTAAATGCTGTTGCCAAAACTCAGAGTCAACTTGATTACAAAGCTATGATTTTAATTGCTGCTGTATTGAATTTGAGATAACATTAATGAATCGTTTTGTGGCATGTTCACAGCTGGTACTGCAGTCTGAGCCGGTGGCGTGGCTTTCCCTCGGAGGGGCTCACCCAGGGCTGGAGCCTGGGCTGCAGGTTGGCTTAATCATTAGGGATCACCAGGGAGATGATCTTGCATGTGATTTTTTTTTTAGGAAAAAAACCCCTTTCACACTAGCTTTATCAGCTGCTCCCCTTTCCTTTCCCAACCCAGATGATGGGACGACCTGCACGTAACCCATCTCCTCTTGTGCTCGGCAATCCGTCATCTCCCAAAAAGCAGCTGAGCAAGCTTGCACAACCTGGGACTTTCTGGGAAACAGAGACCATTCCCACCAGCAAGTGATGGTGGAACTGCAGCTAGAGATGCTTCTGCCATGTATTCTCCCCAAACATCATCAAGTGCATGTGCCTCCCTGGTTTGTTTGCAGATTTAGGAAGTTTCTGCAAGTTCC
Organism: Pterocles gutturalis; assembly: GCF_000699245.1. NCBI lineage: Eukaryota > Metazoa > Chordata > Aves > Pterocliformes > Pteroclidae > Pterocles > Pterocles gutturalis. The sequence goes on along the minus strand of NW_010098978.1, from coordinate 8,372 downwards.
TTCCCTCTTCTGCAGAGTAGTTGCGAGGACAGAAAGGCCAGGAGAGGGTCCTCTTTTGTATGGCTAAAGTTTAAACTCGGTTGTAGGGTATTTGATACATGTAGAATGGGAGGAAAGCAAGAATCTTGGTACGTTAAGCCCACTAAAATTAATATATTTTGTATTCAAACCCAGAATTAACAGGTCAATACAAAAGTAAGGAACTATTTCCATAATAAAGACCTGAGCATGGTTTGTTCCTTATAGGCTCTTATTGACTCTGACTTTTGAGTGGGTTTTTGCAATGAGGGTGAGTTTCCACCAGCATCTGGCTTGAGACTAGCAAGACTCATTTTTAAGTGGTGATCCTTTGGGATTAGAAATGAGGAGATTGGCTCTGACTACCTTTTAACCCTTCGGAAGACCCCTGTTTCTCCTTAGCCTCCTGCCCTCAGCGGGCTTCTCAGCCCATCTAGAGGTGTTCCGCGGACACCATCCCAGCACCTCAGAGATGTTCCTTTCCTTCCATTTCCATGCTCTCCTTCCTTTCACCTGTTGGCTCTTTGCCCCATTTCCCAAATCAGAAAGAAGGATGTTTCCTGGTTCCTCAGCATGGCTGTACAAATTAGTTTATTAAGTGTTAGAAATTAATTTCTCATCCATTGGAAGATACTTTGTCTACCCTGGTATCATAAAAGAACATGAAAATTAATGCCTCTGGCAAGCAACACCCATGATTTACCCAGATGGAGCTCGGAAGCTTTGGTACTAAAGAGAATTAAGAATTGTGTAAAAGGACAACCTGTTGGTGCCGTTGCCATTCCGTGCTCCGTTGTACAGCTAGTCCCATTTTCTGCCATTTCTTTTAATTCAAAGTCCATCCAATTTGCTTGTTGTGTTGACTCAACTCACCTGGCTGCAAAAGAGGAGAAGAAATATGAACAGAATGGCTTTTGGGCTCCATCTCCAGAGCTAGCCAGACAGTTATTGCTGACGGCTTTCCTCTCCATCATGGGAGATCCTGCAGACGAGCATGTCTTGGACTGGGAGCAGATCAGACACCGGGGTTGCATGGGTAGGGAAGAGCAGCAGGTACTGAAACGGATGTCTGGGGCTGTAAATCAGGCTGACATTGGCAGGAGATGGCCCACGGGATGTGAACTGGCTGGTAAACAGGAAGGCAACGGTCCTTCGCTGCGAGCTCGCTGGGCAACTCTTATCAGCGATGGGCAGATGGGAGGGACAAGAAGAAAGCAGAAAGCCTGAGGCACTGGCTGAAAGAGGAAAGGCAATGGACTAAACTCTTAAAAGCAGTTAAATAGCTAAACATGTGAAATCAAAGCAAAGAGGTTTAATACCTTTCACTGAATCTAACAGCCAGAAAGCTGCAAAGTGATTCAGAAATGGCCAAGCAAGGTAACAGTCAGTTCTGAGCTCCAGGAAGAGAGAATAATTATTGGAAGTGATACTTCAGGTTAGAACTGGAAATAATAGTATTAAATTAAAATTTAAAAGTAATTTGAGAGTAAACACTTTAATAACCTCTTGATAAAGAGGGGGTCCCAAGCGGATTTTGGGTTCTAGGAATTACATCAACGTACGTGAATATGTGGAATGTGTGTCCGTGCTTAGCTGAAGCTGATGGGCAAAGTTTGCATGCTCAGATTTTAACTGAGAAATCCCTTTTCCCAGGGTTGCTCCTTATTTCTAGTCTGTGGGAAGCGGCTGTAATGTTAGGAGAAAAGCAAGTCCCGTGGTTTTGCTCAGACTCGAAAGGTTAATGACCCTCCTGAGAACCCGCAGAGCAGCTTTTCCAAGATACCTTATTATTACTTTGCAATATTCACAGTCTACACTTGCCAAAACTTTTTTTGCCTTGGAAACTGAAGGAAAACTAAATCCAGAGCTGGGTAAGATCTGACATAGCACCAGGAAACAAAACCACCCCGGCAGAACTGCCTCCACCACTGCCTTCGGCGTGCGCTGAGCTGCGGGTGCTGGACCAAGGGTCTGCTCCCCATCTCAGAGCAGGTACGGAGACATCCTGGTGCCCTCTGCAGTCCTGCACCCCTGTCAGGAGCGTCTCTTCCTGCAAAATTTGGTTTGACAAGCGCGGTAATAAAGGTGCTTTGTTTCCTGCGTGTGCTCCACTGCATGAAATACAGTAGAGCACACTAGGGGCGATGCATCACGCTCTGCCCGCACAGCGCCGGGTTTGATCTGCCATTAAACATCACCTTTCCCAGCCCATTGCTTTTACTTCTGTCCTCGGCTGTTACTTTGGCAGCTACCGGTGTGCTTTTTACCTTCGAATCTCCAAGACTTCTTTCTTGCCTGTCCTTTAGTCCTCCATCCATTATCTGGCTATGAAAAAACCCCAAGTAATTGGTTTAAATGCATTATTAATTCTTTCTACCACAGGAAAAGATATCAAAGTGCGTTAGCAGATCTTGCACAACCCCCACTGTAAATTCCCCTGGTTTTACGTCCAGTGGAGTCTTTTAACCAGGGACAGGCAGTTACCCATGGAGCTGAGCAAGGAGGAGCAGTAGGGAAGGAAAAGCACCATTCAGCCCATTTTTCTCCTATTTTAGAGAGATTCTCCGATCTACACATATATGTCCTACGTGATAATTAGCTCACTCAGCAAAAGCCAAAATCCACTTTTCATCCTGCAGACAGTGACGATGCACAGAGCAGTTGAATCATGGCAGAAGAACAGTCGCATCCTTCTCCAGTGAGGGTTGGGGTTTTTTTAAGAAAAAAAAAAAAAAAAAAAAAAAGCACCGATTTCTCAGCAAATCAGATAAGAGCAGCTGCAGAGAGCAGCAGATTATATAACTGAAGGGCTTGATTCACAGCCCTGGGAAGGTCTTTTGGGTCCTGGACCAGGAACATCATTTGGAGGCTGAGACCACACCTTGCTAAATCCAAGGGGAAAGCATGGGACAGAAGTGTATATATGCAGAAGTGGATAACAACTGGATGAGAGCAAAAGCAGCTCAGTGTGGGGTATATGGCACACAGCTCATCTCTCTGACCGACAATGTGAGTTATTTCAGGCAGTTCTGCCAGTGACATTCAGGAAATAAGAGGATGTAACTATTAAAGCCCAAACTTCTATTTAATAAAACTTCCTGGTGCTCTCTTCTGCAATCTGTTCTAGAAGCAGAAAGACAAAAGTGGTATAAGTGGACACTGGGAGCTGTAAGAGCATCTTTTCACAGATTCCTGGTACGCAGGGTGCCCTTATCTGAATCTCAGATTTGAGCAAAGAGCCTACTTAAGTATGTCACCATTCGTCAGGGCTTTTCCTCTTTGCATTTTTCCTTTTAAATCAACAACAAAAAAACCAACCAACAAGACGAGCACTTGAATGCTTAAAGAGCAGGAAATGTCTAATGCTGTTTCCTGAGGTGATGCTAACCCAACTGCTTTGCATATCTGCTGATCTGTATTCCTCGTTCTCATGCTGGATGGCTCAATTTTTGCTGACTGAAATGCTCACAATGCAATGGCACATCCTACCCTTGCATTCGTCCTTAAACAAGGCCAAATGTTTCTCTGTTGCGATGTTGCCAGTATGTGCAAGTCGATTTTTTTGGGTCACTTTCTGTTGGGTTGACATTCCCCCCTGACATGTTTGTTGGCTGACAGACCCCATGCAGAGGCACGGAGATGAGTGTTTAACCATTGGCACAGTTGCAGCCTGCTTTCTTCTTTCTCCGAGAGCTTTATTAGACTTTTGCTATTTTTTTTTTATTGTCTTTCTCAAAGATCTTATTTCTGTCCCACTTCATGTAGGGTCCATTTGATACCAGTGCCAAACTGTTGCAATCACTCCTTCATGAATATTAGAAACCCAGGACTACTGAGCTCCAAGGATGCTCACCAGAGATCTCAGCTTAGACATGGACACGAGGCTTTCCTTGTATGAACCAGTCAGTACAGCACTGTCTTCCTAATTATATTATTAATTATTTAAAATTATGATTTATACTGCCTAAATACAGTCCAGAAATGAAGGGATATTATCCTGAGAAGAAATAAGAAGGATGCACAAGGCAGTGAAGCTGTTCTCTCTTGCAGGTCCATCCCAAGTTGAGATCAGAGCACAGAAGCTCTGGATCCGGGACATTAACTGCTCTCTTCACTTAAAGTCTGCCCCAGAAAGCATTGTGGCAAGTGGAAACTCAAAAAAGGGAAGTGTCAAACGGAAGGGCAGAGGCCACTTGCACCGGATGCGCGGCCAGCACGTGCGGTCCCAGGACAGCCCTCGGCGGCAGAACCCTCTGTAGACGGGCACCACAAAGCAACACCACCCTGCAGTGAGAGGATGCTCCCTCGTCACCCAGAGCCCTCCATCCCAAAAGCACCCCAGTCGCTGCTCCCTGGCGACCCGACACGTCTCAGAACCGTTCCACCGACAGGCAGCGTTCCTGTCCTGTGGGCATTTCCCAGGGACGGCAGTCTCGTTCAAATACAGATTAATGGGATCTCTGATGCTCTGCGCTAATTGACTTGACCAATATTGTGTCATAGATAATTATCTGGCCATCCTCAAACACCTAACAGCAACGTACGCCAAGGGATGCACTAGATACATATGGGGTTAGTTAATTGTAAAGTGTCTCTGTTATCAACGGTAAGATTCAATAATGCGCAGGAATTTACCTTTCAGTTCAGATTTTTAAAAATTTCCAAGTCATACAGGCCCTGAAATAATTTTGATGCCAAAAATTCACTTATTTTCATTATGTTTATTCCATTCCCTTTCCAAAAAGAGAAAGCCAGCTTGCATATACTATTTCTGGCTTTTTTGGATTACTTTCCAAAAGATTAAACAAAAATTTCCCCAGGAGAAATGTTTTCTTGTGTACTGTTGAAGTTTCCAGGGATTAGTTTGCTTTCTCATCTTCCAGAGAAAAACAACCCTCATGGTTTATATAATCAGAAAACTCTGCTGTCAAAAATTAACACCAGAGAATTAAAAATGCTACTTTACTATTGTGGGTGGGGAAAAAAATTGTAAAAAAAAAAAAATAAAAAATCTGACAGACCACTTTTTATTTTTGAGAATTGGTATGTCAGAATATTTTGTTTAAAAAAAAAAAAGTGCTAAGAAGCAATGAGTCTAGTGTCACTATCTGGAAAAAAAAAAAAAAACCTAGAAAATCGAAGGAAAAACTTTTGTTGGTTTGAAAGTAAATGCCGGTTAAAATTACCAGGACAGATGCCCTGTAACGCAGATCACAAAGCCTAAAGCCACTGCTGACCTGCACGGACCCTCACACCCAGTGCCAGTCCAAGGGCCAATAAATGCACCTCAGGTCTGTCCCATTCTGGAAAAAAAATATTGGAACGATAGAATACTTTGGACAGATTTGCATATAATCCAGATTTTGCATCAGTCATAACAAAACCAGGAGAATTAATATAATTTCCCAGCTCCTGATAAATGAAGCCTCCAGGAACGGGAAAGGTTCTGCTGCTTCTGCTGAAAGCACGTCACCCGCAAAAGCACACTGAACTGGTCTCATTTCTTCACTGGCACGTCTGCAGTGTGACTTGTGAAGTGATGGAGACACGGCTTCAAGCAAGCTGTATCTCACCCATCTGCCGGAGCACCCATCTTCACACACACAGCACAGGAAGAGGAAGCAGCCATGGGCTCTATCAGGACAGCATCTCCTGGCAGCAACTGACATGTTGGAACCGTAAAAACACCCCAAGGAAATCCAGTCCAAAAATCTTCATGATGTCTTGAACTTCTCCTTAACCATGCAAGGGACTTGGGATGCTACCCTGCAGGACACCGGGAACCCCTGCGTGCCATCAGACACAGCAAGACCCGGAGGTGTTTGGCATCTGGCAAAGCCAACCCTGAGAAGCCACTGAAAGGTAAAAATTCAAACCTTCTCCCTCACAAACACATACGTAGTGGTCTTGTACAGAGTATGATCAGCTGCTTGCACGTGGTCCAGCTGTCATGGCTTGCTGAGGTCCTTCTCCCTTAGGCAGAAATGTTTTCCTGTGCGGGGGGTGAGGCAGTGGCCCAGGTTGCCCAGAGAAGCTGTGGATGCCCCATCCCTGGAGGGGTTCAAGGCCAGGCTGGATGAGGCTTTGGGCAACCTGGGCTGGTGGGAGGTGTCCCTGTCCATGGCAGGGGTGGCACTGGATGGGCTTTAAGGTCCCTTCCCACCCAAACCATTCTGGGATTCACCAGCTGAACCACAGCAGTCTCTGGGTCCTTGTCTGGAGTTTTGGTCCATTTCATTTTGCACAAAGGGAGGGGATCAGAGCAGGTCCCTAAAAGCCCCACTGCCAGAAATGTTCCCTGGCAGCCCCGTACACATACCCGGACCTCTGTGGCGGGGACCACACACTCTGCTCCACTTCTGAGAAAAGGCAGTACAACCTCTCACCTTTCAGTTTGCATTTTGAGTGGAAACCATGTGAAGCCTGTCTTCTTCAACGAAACAGAAACAACATTGTTCCCTGGTTGATGTCTTCTGTTATTTCCCAGATTAGTCACCCCTGCCTGTTACTCCCTCCTTTTGAGAAGAGAGATTTGTGCCTGTGAAAGAATAACATAATTCTCCAAACATTTAGGTTAACAACGATGGGATTGTATTCATTTCTGGTAGTAATTTATTTCATTCATCTCAGGAGAGCAAGTGCTTTATCCCAAAAAACGCTAACTAGAGCCAGTGCTGACGAGGCTCTACCACCGCACCCACCTTTGCGTCGTCCCTCAGTCCTCATTCCACAGCAGCTACTTAAAAAGGTTGTATGTGATCAACGGCTTCATGATCTGAGAGAGTGATGAGGGCTGAGGTTTTCTTCACAGAAAGTTCCCCAACTCTATTCTTCTCCCACAAAAATCAGGGGAACAGGGACCCTCACTGGTCTGCCATGGTTGGGATGGAGCAGCTTCTCGCAGCTCCCAGGAGGGGCCACAATCATTAACATCAGTCCCTTAAAACCGAGCAGGAGACAGGGCTAGTGCTGGAACTGTGACGCCAAGTCTCTGCGCCGGCTCCGGGAACAAATGGAGACAAATCCCGTAGGGTCCCGGTGACACTAACGGATGGTCCCCTGGAGAAACAGGTCCCGCTGGGTGGGGACGCTCGCAGGAACTGTTCCAGCGAGAGCAGAGCGGAACAGGGATTGCCCATCCTTGGCAAGAAGCAGAAACGACTTTTTCAAACGAGGCATCGCATTTGGGAGCCTGACTCCGGACGCCAATAGCATCGTTTCTCGGGGTGGTTTTCTGCCACCCAGACGTGCTGACTCAGCCAACCTGGGGCTGCCTCCGGGCTCCCCGCTGCTCAGAAATGGAGGGGATGGCCCCGGCTGAGCCACTCCTGTGCAGGCACGGAGCAAAGGCTGGTTGTTTCAGAATGACTATGGGCTCTCAGGCACCAAGGCACGGCAATCATCGCGTAAAAAAGACTCTTCATCTCCTCTCACACTTGGGCAACATCTCCAGAACTTCCATTTCTCCACAACTTTCCCATCCCTTTGCAATGGGAGTGCCCCCAGTAGATCCGGGGCCACCACACCAGTGCCCTCCCATCATTACCCCAGCTTTCCACGCCACGTTCCTCCTTTATTTTTCCCCCCGCTTTCCTCGTGTGCTTTATTCCATCCATGCCAAGGGAAGGAGATGCTTGGATGAGTCCTCCCTCGGCAGAGCTTGGGGACCGTGGCTATGCATTTTCCAGGCTGGGTCTGGCTCAAATCCAGTGAGGTCAGAGGCAGAGCTGCGCCCAGGTCTCCGTCCCCAATCTGGGGCATTGCCACAGTCATGATTTCTGTAGGACAAGCGTCTGGCAGCGCATCTGACTTTGCCACTCGTCCTCCCCCAGAGTCACGCAGTTCAGTCTGTTCTAAAGAACTTTGAGCAAGTCTGGGCTCCAGTTGAGATTGTCACCCTTGTCACACCAGAGTCAAAGAGAAACAACTTATTTTAGGAAGTCCCAGGAGAGCAAAGAAAGAGCAACACGTTGAAAGGATGTTTGCTTTATCGTGAAATGCTGCCCTCCTGATTTCTGCTTCTTAATTAGTCAGTGTCAAAGCAGTTGCCAAAGCTGAAGAACTGTTTCATTCAGGCTGCAAACTATTGAGTTGGTTAGGGAGAAATGCCTGGAACTCCAGCAGTGAAGAACTACACCGTCCAGTCCACTGAATTGATATGACGTTTATGGCATTTCATGAAGAGCTCAACAGCTTGGAGTCTGGTGTCTGCCTGGAGGTTTTTCCAGATTTGGAGGGTCCCACACAGATTTCCAAAGCCCATACCCCCAAACTGTGCCTTATGCCATTGTCCTGTGAAAAGGGGATCGGACCGATTTACAGCCTAAGCATCAATTTTCACAGAATCACAGAAT
>NW_010098977.1:0-448 GCF_000699245.1 Pterocles gutturalis | reverse complement strand
AAAAAAAAATCAAAATTATTAAATTAGTGCTGTCTAGAATGTCTTTGAATGACAAATAACACCTCAGAGGAGGAATGGGGGTACTCAGACTTTCCCATATTTGGCCTGCAAATATTTTCTTGGAACCTGTGTCTTTTCCTCAGTGATTTTGCTGTTTTCTTTGTGAATTTTCTTATTGCTCAGGGCCAGGGACTTTATTAGAACTGTCTTCCTACCAGTAGTTATCTCTAATCAATTTATCCTAATGAGTACCATCTGGATAGCATGGGTGAGCTGTGCCTGCTGGTAGAAATTCTCTTGGAGAAGGTGAGAATGCCCAGGGAGAGCAGTGGGGGTGCAGGAGATTCCCGTAGCACATCCATTAGTCACTGTCCCATGAAAACATTCAAACAGACACGAACCTAATAAAAAGCATGAGTTATCATCTTGGCTGTGACAATTTTGCAAC
>NW_010098976.1:0-8210 GCF_000699245.1 Pterocles gutturalis | reverse complement strand
CCGTCCGTTTCCGATGTCGGGCGGTGGGAAGGGGGCGAGGAGGCTGCTAGGGCGGAAAATAATTCCTTCGGTGTAAATACTGAGACAAAATAAAGGAAGAGAGGTCTGCGCAGGCGGTGGAATAGAGTGGAAACCCCCTTGTTCCCAACATTTGAAACGAGCGCTGCAAAGGCGCAGGGCACGATCCTGCCAGAAGGGAGCGGCTCGCAGGGGCATTGCGGGACTTTTTCTGCCAGACAGCAATCGTTCGGGGAAATAAGGGAGGGGAGCACGCATCTCGTTGAATAGGTAACTTTGGAGAAGGTCAGAGGCTTCTGCTAGCCTTATTCTGGGCACAGTTTGAGAACTGAGAGACACACAGAAACTGAAACAAAGGGATGGATGAACAGCAGCTGGTAGGCTTCAAATGCTGGTATATAACCAGCAGCTCCCCGTTCCAGCAGACAGGAGTGTATTTCTCCTGGCTAAGTTGCAGTTATTCTGCAGGGAAAGCGGGAACAGTACTGAGGAGCTCGATGAAAGGAAAAATGTGCTTTTCATGGAAACAGCAATTTGGAAGGAAAATGTTTCCTTCTCTTTGCATCTCCCTTCTGCCTCTCTTTTTCATCAGCCTGGCCCCTTCTCTAGCTGTTTATCTTACTCTATGCATTTTTCCTTTACCATCTTGAGAAAGTTCCTTTCTCTTTTCTGTCTGCCTGCTTTTGTTTCTTTCCTGTTCTTTCCCTTTTTTTACTCCTGCCCTTTTCTGTCTCTTTCCCCATTGTCTTTTGATGAATGTTGTTGCAGTGATGACTTAAGATTTCAGTGCTGGTTGGGAACGATCTGATGCAACCACAGGGTGGATATACCTTTCAGGCACTCTGCTGCATTAAGATTGATAAACATCAGCCCTGCGAGCTCAAGAGCTTCAGACGGAAGGTTAAATGTCCCTGTGTTTCTCCCAGTTTTGGTTTTTTCCTCCTGTGTGCAGCCTTTCTGTGCCCAGAGCTGATGAGATGGTGTTGCAGACTTCTCTCATTCCCTGGGAGTGGTTTCTTCCATCTAACTTTGATGCTCCGTCTTGCCACCAGCAAGTGTGGGTTATACACGCAGCACCAACTTGCCTGCCCTAAACTGATGGAGGAGATTAAGGGGCATGCATCTCAAGGTTGGGTCTCCTAGGGCAGGGTCTGGTGTCATTATGCGAGGCGTGCTCAGGGGTCTCCCTGCGGTGCGAGGGGACCCTTCCCCTTCCCTCCTGCTGCGGCCAGGTGCTAAGGGAGTAGGGGGATGGCGGTGCCTTGCAGGGAAGCCAGAACTAGGTCAGCATAGCTGGAAACGGCAGCTGGTGCAGTGCGATGGAGGGGCGGGGCGCGGAGAGCTAGTGATAGCCAAAGGGGGGTGAGCGAGAGGAGCCGTGCAGGATTGGGGGGGTACCTCTCCTTTAAGTTGCAGGGGCAGGACGTCCTCCTGCAGGCTGATTGCATGGCTGCCAGCACGCCCCCCTGCTCCCCATCCTCCTCCAGCCCCTCATCCCCCCCTGTGCCCGCCACCAGGCGCCTGGCGGAACCACCCTCTGCTGCCCGTCGAGCCCCTTCCCCACTGCCCTGCCTCCCCTGGGCCCCGGGAGTGCAGAGCGCTGGGCTGGCATCGCGTTTAGGCAGCAGGGAAGTAAGCCTAGAAGTGGGTAGGAGGAGGTCTGCAAAATGGGAGAGGGAGAGGAAGAGAAGGTGGAAGATAATGCTGGAAGGTGGATTGAGAGGAAGATGCTAATAATGGAGGGTTGATGGAAACAGAGAAATGGAGAAAAAGATGGACTATGAATAACAGATGGAGACAAATCCATTTAAAAAAAAAGAAGAGAAGCATGAAAGGCAAGAAACAATGACAAGTGATGTTTCAGCACTTGTAATTGGTGCAGTGGGGAGGAGGTCATCTGCATTCCTCACAGTGCCCCAGGAAAAGGACACAAGCCCCTTGCCAAAATCCACAAGGCAATAAAGCTGCTGGAGCCAGACGCTGCCAACATGCTTACCATCACGAGTAGCTTCAACCGAGCAGACGTACCTCACTACTGTTACCACCCTTGGGAGTTCAGTGAAGGCACATTTCAATTCGGTTTGCAGTATGTCTTGTTTGACCTTTTGAGTGTTTCTACATCTCCGACATTACCTCCTCTGTTACAGCTCCAAGGAAATTCAGCTGCAAGATTTGTGTTCTTTGGTCGTTGCTGTACAACCTAAACCTTACTTTCGCTCTGACTTGCTCTCCCTTTCCTTATTGCTCTTCTGTTTCCCCTGCTGCCCAGTGACAGCCCAGACCACGCTGCCTTGTGCCTCCCTCAGACCTGGCATCCCCAATCTCCTGGGAGTGGTGCAGCCTGCAGAAATGCATGCCCTCCCAGCCGTGCCCTCCCCTTCCCCATTTTCCATTCCCCCCTCCTCTCTTCTCATCAGCCCCACTCCATCCTTCCTGTCCTGACTCTGGCAGTGTGTCCCCTCCTTCCCCCACCCCTCCCTTCCCCATCCCTCCACCTCCTCTCCCTGCAGTGCTTTCCCAGCCCTCACTGCAGTGCAATCCATCACTCACAGGCAAGGTCCTCACGCCAGGGGAGGGGGAAGCCTGGCTCCCTGTGAGGCTGGGGGTGGGCAGGGAGCACAACTATCTCCTCCTTTGCAAAGAAGTGAGAAAAGCTCGCAGAGTACAGGCCCTTCTGGAATTGAAACCTCCCGTCTGCTTCCAGCTATTTTATTTATTCATTTACTTATTTAATCTCTTTGTTTTCAAAGAAAAAAAATGTTTCTGCCGACGTTCCAGTGAAAGTGACTGAAAGGAAACCAGGGAGCCAGAGAGAAAGCCAGAGTCAGCAAAGCTTGTGCAGAGAGAGAAACCAGGAGAAAGAGCACTGGGGGAAATGAAAAAAAGGAAAGAAAGAAAAAAGGCATATAGAGAAGAGGAGAGAAACAGAGGAAGAAATACAGAAATAAAGAGGGGGAGAAAAAAGACTGGATGCAGGAAAAAGAAAACAGCAAAACACCCCAAGAATTAAATCGGAGAGAAACCGGAGATGGCAGGCACAGCAAGAGAACTCGATACAGTAAATAGCCAAAGGAGCCTTGCTAAAGAGGCTAGGTTGATACAATGAAATAACATCTAGATATTTTAAGAAGCAAACCCAGCATGCTTTGATTTGAATGCAAATATTCTATACAGCTGCATGCAAATGAAATTCCAGTGTGTTTTTATTCTAAAAATGATTACAAATGAGGAAATAATGGATGAATAGTTGAAGCATTTTTTCATAAAAAGATATGTATTGGGGCAGCTGCATTGATGGACAGAGGCAAGAAATCATTAGAATAATATTAAATTAGGTTTTTCAGCTACCAGTGTTGTTGTCCTTTTACATGCATCTTGTAATGGTGGTGTTTATGTTGGTGCAGAATGGTCTACATTTGGTGCTGTTTTCATCTCTTTAAAACCAAGGTGAGCTAAATCAGTGTCGGCCCTTTACTTGTATACGTATCACGTTAGGACAGATTTTCATTAACATGCCTTGCCTTGGTTTCAGTCAGCCATCAAGTCAGAATAGCAACTATACATGGTTAAGGTCAAAAGAAAATTAAAGTGATCTAGTCGAAGTCAGCTGTACCTGCAGGAGAGACTGATTTATTTCAATGCAGTTGCAGTAATGCCTAAAATCTTTGTTTGTTCAAATTCCTCTAATGTCAACTGTAGAATAAAACATAAATGAGTATTTAAAAGATATGTCAGCCTTTATAGTCTCAGTGAGGGTATAGGAAATGGAGGGATAAAAACCTGAAAGGTGGTGCTTCCTAATTTCCCCACAGTATAAACTCTTACCAGTTTGTCTGCTAACATGTAGCATCATTTGCATTTCTTCTACTCTGTGCAATTACTGTTCTCCTTTCCTACATCCTTTCAGAAGCAAGGTGCTGCCAATGCTGACACTGTGAAGGACTTCAACAGTTTGCGTATTTTGGATGTAGCCAGTTTTAAAAAAGACCTCAATAATATGTATTTTTTCTAAATATTACAGAATTCAAAGCAAATGCTTTTTAAGTTGCCGTGTTTGCTCCCTTCCCTGGTTATGTTAAAAGGGTATTCTATTTTTTAGTATAATAGAATATTATAAATGATTTTATTTTATTTTATTTTATTTTGTATTGCTATTCTTGTCCCCAGTCTATGTGCACATGAAACGTCCTTTCTACAGGTGCACCTGTACGCCTGCCTCCCTCTGATGCCATTTTAAATTGAAAGGGCGTGTCTGATTCAGGCACTGCAAGCTGTCCCGATTTCATCACATCTTGTAATATCCAGTACTCTCCATAACCCCACTACTTGACTCACAAGGTTGTGTGAGGATCTTGGAGCAACATACACTGCAACAACTGAATGTTGGAGTAGCTCCTTCAGGGTGTGATTTTTGAAGCTGATCTGCTGGAGGAGAGGGTTGTGGGGGCACCACTCGTGGTTTTTGATAGGGAAAACGAACAAAATCTGTTCCACCTTGGAGGACTACTAAAAGACAATTACATGGTACAAAAGGTTGGACCTCAAGTGAGACAGATACTGTATTATTTGGAAAGCTCAGCTGTGACATGATTTCCACTGGACCAGCTCTGGCGAACCTCTCTGTGTAGGTGTAAGACACCCCACTGCTTCCTAGCAGTGACTTCTTCACGCCTGTGCATGATTGCCATGCTGCAACAGGAGTATTAATCCTTTTGACTTGAGCTCCAGGGTCTGTGATGTCCAGAAGAGATGGGAGAATGGGAGGAGGAGTCCATCATGTCTTTTCTGGTGTTTAACTCATGGACACAGCCTTGTCCATATAGGAATCTTCCGTCAGTTGAATTAAAGGTGGTGTTTCTATGTGGTCCAAAGTCTATACAGACATACATAACTGGGCTTCCAGAAGGGTTTTATATATTTGTTAAGCTTAAAGTGTTTTCTGTCTCCCTGAGAGAGCGATCTTGGAAAAAATGTCCTGAGAAAAGCCATCTTTGAGCTCCACTTGGAGAAAGGGGAGTGCCGAGGGACATGTGAAACAGCCAGGAAGAATCAGCCCTGAGACAGTACCAAGGACCAGAAAGGAAGATGTTTGTGATAGAAGGAACTACAGAAAAAGCAGAGAAGAAAAACCCAAAGCACAGCAAGGGAAGAAGGAAGGTCCTGACAAATTCTTACCATAGCCTTCTTGGCCATGTGAAGCACATGGCCAAATTAGGAACCAGACAGCAAAGAGCTCACTGACTGCCTCTTCTCATGCTCAATTCTTCACAAATGTAGAACTAATTTACGGAGCTGAGCTTGTATTAATTAGGGTGTCATAGACTCCCTTAGGGTATTTTGTGGCTGCAGGACTGCCTACACTCTAAGCACTGGTATGTTGATTTGGAAATAAAGGGGTAAAGAATTCCTTATTCTTGTAGATGGGACAACAGAAAGCATGACCATCAGTCAAAAAGAGGTGTATCATGTCTAGGCTTCTGTAATTTACAGTGTTCCCACTTCTACAACAGGTTGGATACAAAGTCAGATGTGAACCTCCTAAAACTGGGGACAGGAGTGGGCCTGGATCTCATGTCCCTTTCCACTGATGGCCTCAGCAACACCAGTGGAACAACTGCAGGATAGTGTCAGCCCTCAGGTATGAATGGAGCCCATTCAGCAGTGTGGGTCCCAAGAAAATTCATTTTGGCCCCAATTCACATGACCGGTAGTGCTGCATTATTGACCTGATACATTCAAACATCTTACAGTAGTTCATTAATTTCTCATCACTCAGATGTAACTTAATGCCCAGTTACCATGAAGATATGTAAAGGCCAGGGAGACAAAGAGAGGGAAAGAAATCAGCTGGCATTTAAATGCATCTCCAAGACCTTTACAAATAGTATGCACCAGGATCACCCACCTGTCTGCTGAGATGTAGTAATCTCTGGGGTGAAATGCACCAGAAAATATAATTTCTAGGAAGGCTGATTTTGTGTCTCATCCAAAATACCACACTACTATCGCTATGGCATCCCTGGTAATGTAATGGGATCAGTACCCACTTGGAAGGAAAATAACTTTTTGCTGAATGACTGTCACTGCTTCTGATCTTAGGGACAGCTACAGGCACTGGGGTCACTGCAGTGCAAGGGAATATATGTATGACAGTGTTTCCTTTATGAGTCACCTATGCTATTTACTCCAGCACAGTTCTCCTTCACACCATATTGTGGCACTCTTATCTGACTTTTTAGAGGGAAGAGTGCTTCACCTTGAGTCATCTGCTGTAGATGTCCCCAAGTTACCTGCTGCTGGAGAAGGACGGCTGCATGCAAAGCAGAAGACAGCAAAGTGAATGAGAAGGGAAGGTGCAGAAGGATGTTAGTTATTTATATCTCCCAGCAGCAAGGGCTGTCTAACTCTCTTTGTCAATGTCATGGAGCAAGGACGGGGTGAGGGAAAGTGCATAACAAGATTCTTTTTTGTCCCAAAAAACAAAACGGTTAAGGAGTCGTGCACTAACAAACGGGAGAGCTAAGAGGAGAGCCTTCATTCCAGATCGGGTCCTGCAGACACAGTCAGCTCTTGAAGAATGTGCTTGGACTGCACGAGGAAAAATGGGGCTTCGCATGCCGGTGTGCTGCAGCTCCCTCCGGTGTCTACAGCGAGCAAGAGCAGCAGGACAGCAGTTCTTTCACTGCGGTTTGCCTGGTACCTAAAATACTGAACTGCTGCCCAGCCAGTGATTCCCATCACCAGGAGCATCCTGCCGATCCGCACCAAGCTCTCCAAATGGACGGGTGCTGCTAGCACAGGTGGTGTACCTGCACTGAGCAGCAGGGGAAGGACACAGCCTTCCAGTTTGAAAAAAAAAAAAAGGAGTTAAAGCTCAAAAGCAATCAGAAGAAACCTTGCCGAGGGCTAGGGGTGAATCCTGCACTCTGTGGGAGATGGTGGTACATCAGTACCTTGCTAGGCCAAAACATACAGCACCAATTAAAGTTTCCAAATTTATGTGTTCAGAACTCACAAAGTCTTAAAGGTATTTTAGTTATCCACTTAAGCAGTAACAGAGGCTTGAATGACAACACAGAGAAAAACAAAAACCAAACCAAGCTGTGTGGAAAAGTGTAGCCCAAACACTGCTATGTGGACTTCCAGAAAAAGCCAGGGATCTGAGAGGATTCCTCAAATCAGGGTGTGGCTATAACTTCCATCACTTTCTTTTCGTTGTTTCGTCACCTTTTGAGCATCTACACTGGACTGAGTTTTAGCCAGTCCCTGAAAGTGGGAATGGTGGTGTCTTACTCCAGTGAAACAGTGGGGTGGTGCTTTGGTCCAGGAGGCTTCCCATGTGAGCAGGGAAATGCCTAGCTTTCCCCATCCCCTCTACGCATCCTGCCCACCACTGGTGGGCTCCCTGCAAGCCTTGGGAGGACCAGAAATAAGAAGGAGCAGTCACTCTGCCTTTTCTCTTGAGCACTGCCACAAGCGATGCTCAGCCACTATTAAGTAACAAGCAGTGGTTTCAGTTATGTCACATGCAGGTAACACACTTCTGGGTCTCTTGTGGCAGCAATGACATATTGAGGATTTCATTAGTAACTGTGTACAAGGCATTACAGGATTTTATTCCTAGTCTGCAATGTGTTGAGAACAAACGAAGGTTACCTAGCTACCAGGATAAGCCTTAAGAGGACACAACACAAGGTTTCTGTCTTTCATTGCTGTATTAAGGAGAGAGCTTGGGGTCATTTCCCAGCTTTCTCCTTCAACACCCTTGGCTTCAGGACTGAGATTGTGCCTTTAGGCTCATACAAGGGGCACTGTCCAGCCAGTGCCTCCTCAGACCCAGAGGAGTAATTCCAGGAGCAGCAAAGCGAAAAGAAGTCTCTGAGAAAGCAACAGGGGATCCTGTTGCTGTTGGAGAAGGAGATTTCGGGGGCTGATTGATAAAACACAGCATGTTCGGAGGCAAAGCACTGCAAGGGAGTCTGAAGGATGGCACAGTGGGGGTCAGATCTCATTCCACCTCTTCCTTTCTCAGTATACGTCGCTGCCATTTTCCTAACTTTTTTCTTTTTTTTTTTTTTTTTTTTGCACAGGTTTTCCCTATTCCCTACCTTTCTCAGACTCGCCAGAAAGGAAAGGAGCAGGATCCCTGCTCCCATCTCTATCCCTATCGCTATCCCTGCTCCCATCGCTAC
>NW_010098975.1:0-9933 GCF_000699245.1 Pterocles gutturalis | reverse complement strand
TGTGACGCAATGGTGGCATTGGAGGAGCGAGGCGATGGGACACCCAGCCCCAACTTGCCCCAGCGCTGCCTGGAGGTGGGGCGCTCTGGCAGCCCTGCATGCGGGATCGCTGGCGCAGGGGTGGCCGTGGCAGGGTTTGGGGGCTCAACCCCCCCATGTCCCCCGGCGGGGCCGGCACTGTGCAGAAGGCTGGCTGGGCTGAAGGTGCTGCTCCTGAATGTCAGCAGGGCTGTCACCCGTGATGTCCTCATCGGCTTTTCCCCCACTGAGGTGAGATGCGGCCCCGCTCCCTCACTTGGAGGGCCCCATGCCTTCCAGGCATCCCTCTGTCCTTGTTCCAGGGCTTGGTGTGCCATGGCGTGGCTCTTCCTCCACCCTGCTCCACGGTTGCATCACGGACCCACGTCATCTCTGCTTCCCTTGGCGAGGGGTCCTGGGAAATGGTGCTTGGGAGGGAAGAGTCCTCCTCAAGGAGCCGTCCCAGCGGTGGGGAGTCACGGGGAGAGGGAGGAAGAGGGGGAGGAGGAATGTGTGGGACCTTGTGCCTCAGGCCACCCTCAGGTTCTCCCAGCCTCTGGGGAGCAGAACATGTCCCATGGGGTGATGGCGGGTTGGGGCTCTCCTGGGAGCTGCTCCCAGCTCTGCACCTTTGCTGCTCAGGATGGAGGTCTCCCCTTCTGCCCTTGGGGCTCCTGCTGATGTTGCTGAGCAAAACCCACCTGGGGAAGGGCTGAATTTGTGCCTGGAGCAAGGCTGGTGGGTCCCAAGCAGAGGTGAAGCTGCCAGCAAGCAACCCCCCACCGCTGTTCTCCGCTGCAGGGCTATAGGATACTGAACATGACGGAGACGGGGGAAGACGGGCAAAATCCAGCTCCCCAGGGAGACGTTGCAGTCCCTGAGCAGCAAGACAGCGCACATGGTGGTGACAGTCCTCAACAGCCAGCAGTCTGGCATGTTTGAGGTAGGAGCTGGCATTGCGGCATCCCTCTAGCTGACAGCTCTCCCTGCCTGCTGGCTCGGGTCAGGCAGCATTGCCCCCATGCAGGACATCAACCAGACAGTGCAGATCCTGGATGGTACCATGGTGGGCATCACAGTGGGAGAGACAAGCATCTCTGGGCTGCAGAACCCCGTGCAGCTCACCCTCGCCCACGGGCAGCTGCCCCAGGTAAGTCAGCCGTGCCCTCCCTCTGTCTCTGCTCTGGTGCCCCTCACTGTGGCGTCGGGTGACGCTGCTCTCACTGCTTGCAGGACATTACCCCGCAATGTGTCTTCTGGGATCCCAGCAAAGGTATGGTCCTTGGCGGGGCTGGGCGTGGGGCTGGCACAGGGGTCTGTGCCCGGTGCTCACGGCTGTCCCCCTGTGCCAGTGGCAGGGCTGGAGCAGCAGCGGATGTGTCACACAGCCCAGGGACAAAGGGACAGTCTGCTCCCGTGACCATCTCACCTTCTGCACCCTCCTCCTGGTGACATCCCCCCTCCCTGCAGCTCCTGCTTGTCCCCTGCCTGCCCCACCTCGGTGGCCCCTTGGGTGCCACCCATAGCTGCATAGGGACAGTTAGAGCTGCTCCCAGGCAAGCCTGGGTCCCAGAACCAAGGCCACCCCCAGCTCAGGAGGGCAGCAGCAGCTCAGCACAGCGAGTACACGGTGGAAGCAGCCCCCACTCTGGAGCAGTGGGGTTGGGCTCCCGTCTGCTGGGGGAGGGTCCCAGGAGGGTGCTCGTGGTGGTCCACCACAGCCTTCGCCCATCCCTCACCCCACCCTGGGGAGCATCTCCTCTGAGCCACCAGTGCCCTGCTCCATCCTACCTCCATCTCCCCACGCACCTGGCTGACTCTCTGGGGAGGAGAAAAGCAGGAGGAAGGAGCCTCCCATCCCTCTCCTCACTCCAGGTTTCTGGAAATTCATTCCCTATGGATGAGATCACTTCAGAAATGCCTCTGTGCAGTGGGGTCTACCCCTGCCAAAACCAACCACCCGCCCAGGGTAAGGAAGACTGGGCAAAAAAACTAGTTTCTCCTTCTCCTTTCCACCATCTCTAGGCCAAGCCCGGAGGCAGGACTTGCTGCTGCTGGATCCTGCGGAGCATAGCAGCATGCCCTCACCTGCTTTTATGCCAGAGCTTTCCTGGGTACGTGTTTTGAGTCTAGACAGCGTGGGCCAGGAGGGGATGAGAAGATCTTGGGGATGCTACAGGGAACAGGAACACCCTGATGTGACTCATTCTTCAAGCACCGTTTGCATCCAACCACCACCTCCTTCCCAAAAAACCGCCGTAAAGACACAGGGAAGAGCCCCTCTGCTACTGTCACATTTATTTGGAGACAGCCGCTTTCTATGCTGTTCGCTGCCTGGCGCTGACAGCTGCAGCAGCCATGGTGAGCACACCAAGTGCACAGAGCAGGATGAGGCCCCCGGGGAGCCACGGACTGGGTCCTGCTGGAGCGGAGAAAGGTTGGTTACACATCTGGGTCCCTAGAGCTGGCACTGAGCCCTGACACGGCATCTCCTGGCTGGGGGCAGATTCGCGGGGGGTTATCTCCTTTGAAGAGTAAGAGCTGCGGGAGCTGGGGGTACCCCTGAGGGCACTAACAGGACTCAGTCACCCCAACTGCCCTCACCTGGGGTCTCCACCCACACCCACTGCCCAGGGGCTCCATTTAGTCAGCATTCATGCCTGGTCTGAGCTATGCTGTAGGTGGGCTTTCCCCCAGCCCTGGTCCTGGACTGCTCCTTGGGTCTCTTGGGTTGACCTTGGTGCTCAGAAGGAGCCTGTCTTGCTGGTTTGATGTGGAAGATGAGCAGGAAAACCCAACCTTCCTCCCCTGGGGTGCTGCACCAACAGCCTTCTGGCTTCTGGTCCCCTCCTGCCCAGCTCCCCTGCCCAGCCTGATGTGCACCTGGGATGGAGGTGTTCATGCAGGGATAAACTCTCTGTGCTCCTTTGCCTTCTGGATGTGGTTATAACACCCAAAGGACTCCACGCTTCTGTGCAGGGCAGTGATTTTAGCAACCCTTTTTAATAACCTGGCATTGCCCAGACAGTTGCAAGGGTCTGTGAGCTGCTCCTGCCCTCCCCAGAGGGACATACATACCCCCCCGGTCCTGTTGCTCAGTCCTGGAATGGTGGGTCTCTGCTCCCAGGGAAGGAGCAGCCAGCAGGTGGATGGGCCCGTAGGAGACAATCTTATTGTAGTCATCTGCCAGCGCCCGCTTGCTCCTCCACTGCCAGGGGCATTGCTGTCAACAAAGGCAAGGGAAGGGTGATGGGAGCAGAGGGCAGGGGAGAAGCCCGCTCTGGTGGGCAAAGAGCTGTCCTGATGGTCTCTCTCTGGCAGAGGCACAGTTGGGGCTGCAGCCTGGGTGCAGTCAAGACCCCAGAGCATGGGAGGAGCTGGCTCCTGAAGGACCTTAGCCTGCAGAAGCCTGAAGTCGTAGCAGAAACCTCTCCTGCAAATACCCACTAGACAGAGGGAAGAGGGAAAGGAGCTCTCCGGTGGGTTCGAGCTCTTGTACCTTTAGTTCAGGGTGCTGGGATGAGCTCCTGCTGCTGGGAGGTGTTTATTCTGCTGAGGGACCCAAAACCCGAGCAGAGCCCCTTCTCCAAACAGCAGGCCAGGGCACAGCGTAGAGCACTGGGAGAGCTCACCTTGGCACAGGGCTCCGGGCTGTCAGGGAGACACAGCTGGACACGGCAGTGCAGGAACACCTCGGGGTAACCAACAAACTGAAACATCTGGAAGCTGAACTTGGCAGTAGTGCTCTCTCCAATGGTGTTCAGGTATGCCACTGTCTTGTCATGGGGACACCTGGGGCACCACGGCTGAGTCAGTAGGTGGCAAACGAGGGGGAGCATCCCAGCTTGGGACACCAGCACACACAGGGTGCTGCCCCCAGGCTTTGCTGAGTAGGACTATTTCTGTTTCGGTGTTGGTGGGGATGTTTTCCCTTGGCACCCTGCATTGTGCCCAGCTCAGGGAGGAGCTGCCACCAGCACAGGACCCGGCTTGTGTCTTGCTCTGTGGGGCCACAGCTGCTCTGCAGGGGTGGAGGGAGCCTGGCTGTGGCTCCCGCTTCCTGGATATCCATGTTACCGGCTTTAACTTGGCTGCAGCCACCTCTAACACAAGCTTTTCAGCAGATACCTCTCTGCACATCCCAGCAAGGTCTCCCCTCTCTCCTCCTTGCCTCTCCAGCGGGCCAGGAGTGACGCTAGGGGGAACGCAGCACTATTGGCTGCAGAGCAGGGTCAGGAGAGGGGGCTCAGTTCAGAGCAGTTAGGGGGCTCATCTGTGGGGCTGTTCCACCTGTGCAATGATGGTGTCCACCATGGGTTCCACCTATGAGCAATGATGGTGTCACTGCTCACTGGTCCCTCACAGCAACCTGTCTTTAGAAGCAAAGAGACACAACTGTGCTCATGGCGCAAGGGGCACTCCACTCACCCCTTCTCAATGAGTTTGTGTCGCACAGCCTGGTAGGGATCTGCGCTTGGCGTGGCCCAGCAGTCCTCAACACTCAGCAAGAAGTACTTGAGCTGGTGCTGTCCTTTTTTTTTTGCGTGTCCATGACAGGGATGGCTGTGGTTGGCAGGTGATAGGGCTGGAGGTAGGAGCGGGTCTTGTACAGTCTCATGCTGACGTTGAAATGTCCTTCTCTGACCACAAACTGCACCAGCCTGAGAGGAGAGGAGGAGAGCTCACAAGCAGAACAAGAAGGCAGGAAGGACATAGCACAAGTCAGGCCACTGGCAGAGGTGCACTGACTCTGGATGTGCCTCTGTTCCTGCGTGGAGCCTCGTGAGAGCCGTGCCCTGAGCTGCCTCCTGCTTGGTACGTCTGTGCAGTGTGCGGACAGAGGCAGGGTTCCCACCAACTGGCTGGCCAGTGAGGGCTACAAAAAAGGCCACCTGGGGGTTGCCCTGCACCTCCACAGGGGTCTGGTGGGGGCATCTTCCAGTTCCCAGCCTTTAATTTTGGCTAGCTGGTTTCAAGCAATGAGGACAGGAGAAAGGTAGATTGTGCATGCCCCTCTCTGGCTCTGTTCCAAGCCCAAAACTTGTGTTGAAAAAACTATGTTGGTAAGAGAAAGGGAGGCACCCTGAGGTGGCATTGCTCTCAGAGCTCTCCAGTGGCTCCCTAGGGCCTTTGCAGATCACCTCATTGAAAGCATCTATTTTTCTGCAAGCTCACGGATGCCATGCCAGCAGCAAGGTGAAGAGGGACTGCTCACCTGTCAACAGCAGTGAGAGCAAAGGGCAGCTTCACCACCTGCTCGTAGGCGTAGATGCAGGAGAAATGCACCTCCAGCTGAACACTTCGGGAGATCACGCCCCTGCCTGCTTCCTGCTCCGACTCAATGACATTGGAGTATGACACATGGGAGCTGTTTTGCTGGAATGACACAGAAACCAAGTCTCCAGACCATGTCTAAGTCCATACACAGAGCTCCAAGCTCCAGTTCAGGGGGTGTAACTCAGCTACAGCTGCTCCAGGCTTCCTGGATATCTGCTGGGGTTTTTGCTCAAGCCCTGTACCCAGGGTCTACTGGCAACCATCACCAGAGTAGGCAGGAGTCAGCATCCTGGCCACAGGTGGGGGCTCTCCTGTGCAATGCAAAGTTGGAGCACAGGTTCCTCCACACCCTCCCTGGCCCATGAGTCAAGTGAGGGACTGAGGGGCTATAGCCAGGGCTGCAGAGCTCAGAGGACACTGCCAGAAAGCCAAGGGCTGTTATCAGCTAGTAAAGAGTACACTGAGACTTCCATGCTCTGCTGAATAATACAAGATGTGCTGCCAGCAGGGGTTTGGTGGAAGCAGAAGAGCTTACTGACAGCCCCCAGGGAAGCCTTTCAAGGGGAATGAGAACTTTACAGCACCCAGATATAAAAGGAAAAGCCTCCAAGTCTTCCCCTTGCTGTCCCCACTCAGCATGTCTGCTCCTCTCACCACTTCAGTTATGCAGAGAGGCTCTGGTGGACCCTCACCTGAATTATTGATCCACAGGCAGTGTGGTTTTCACCTGTGAGAATGGCTGCAAAAAACAGCTCGCCCTCTTCTTCCCTTTCTGAGACCTTGCACGCCCGGTTCCTCAAGCGGACAAGCTCACGCGGGATTTTCAAGAGTTCAAACACCTCCTTCCTCACCATCATCTTCATGTGCTCTTCCTCGCAGGCCAGCTTCAGTACCACATCTAGGGGAAAAAGCCATCTCCAGTAGCAGTAAGGAAGAGGCCTGAAGGAGCCCTAGGTCAGCGATGGGATGGCACAGACCCACTGAGCTCAAGAGACCCCTCATCCAGCCTTGTTGGAGGCTGCTGGTGGGGCTCTTCAAAGACACCAGGCAAAAGACAAACCTTTGGGAATGCGCAGAAGTTAATGTGGGTCTGTAATTTTCTACTGGTTGCCTAAGACCTGCACAAGTTCACGGCTGCCACTACTCTGTACAGACATAGTCCTTAAGCTCAAGATGTCACCAAAGGCAGATGTTGTGGGTCTGGCCCCTTTCGAGGGCTGTCTAGAGTCACAGCAATCTGCCAAGGGCACCAGACAGGGACAGCGACCCTCTCTCTCTTTCAGATGAAGAAGACACAGTTTTTGGCCAGCGTCGGGCAGGAGCCTTCACTGTGGCCGTGCTGGAGCCCACGTGGTTGTGCCAAGCCTGCGAGCCAGGTGGGGTCTGCAGCATGCCCTGCTGCCCTGACACGGCTGCACCACAGCATGGGCTTCTTGATAGCTGAGGTTTCCTTCTTAGAGGAATCGAGACTTTTGGGGAGGAAGGAAATGGCCTATGACTGGGTTTTGTCAGGACATGGCGGTGGTGGTGGGGAAGCACCTGAACCAGGAGCTGGGATGTGCTCCTGGAGACTGCAGTGGAGAGCAGCGGCAACGTCAGTGCACCGTGCCCATCACCCTTCCCTCTGGTGTTCATGGACAGACCGGGGAGGGCTCACCAGCACCTACCTTGGCAAAATGCGCCTGTGAAGCCTGGTTTGCACCTGCAAACGGGTCTGTCCTCCATCACCTGGCATTCGCCCTGATGCTGGCACAGGTTTGGCAGGCAGGCGTCCAGGCTCCTCTTGGGACGGAGAGCAACCCCTCGCCTCGGGTCGTGTGGGCTCGCCAGCTCACCTGCAGCAGAGGAAAGGCGAGTAAGCCCAAACGCAGCAAGAATATCTTGACATGAGAGCAAACACGCTCCATAGGACGAAGCCCTGCCCAGCTTGCAAGGGCTGTGATCCCTGCTAAGAACCAGAGCAGGCACAGCTGAGGAAGAACCTGCCACCTTGGTTTGTCTGGGAGGATGTGACTGAGAGCCTGGGAGAGCTCCTCGGCATGGCTGTCACCTGGATCAGAGCTATAGAGCCCTGCCACCAGGTGGCAAGGAAAGTGGTGGCCTGTCACAGCACCCGTGCCCCTCTGCACAGGTTATATATCGTACGTGTCTGGGATGGAGAGCCTGAGGTTTCTGCCTATTTTGCCGGCTCTTGCAGCCCAGTCCATGGCCCCAGCAGTGCCCTGAATGAGGAACCTGCACATGGAGGTGAGGGTTTGAGCTCTCCTTTCCATACTACCTGTCTGTGACCCACCAGGGACTGTGTACAGGGAGACTCACTCTTGTTGCCTTCACCGCCAGCCAGGCAGAGGGCAGAGACCAGCAGCAAACATCTCACAGTCCTTTCCTGTAAAAATAAGCAGGCTCTGGGTAACTCCAGGTTTGAGTGTGCTCACTGGAGATGTTTGCAGTCACTCAGAAGAATCCAAGCCTCAAGCATGGGTGTGATAATTTCTGTACCGTATTTCCTCCAAAAACCCTAGATTCAATGGCACAAAGTAATTTCCTATCCAAAAGGGACAGATCAGCAACATCTCCCCTCAACCCCTCCAGGCAAACACAAAGGTCAAATACTGTCCTGAATTTAGGTAGCTATTCCAGAAACAGGAGGCAGGGGAAACCTCGGAGCTGCAGGGATGTGCTGACAGCGATAAAGCCACATTTCAGTAAGAACAGGCACTTTGAGTAAAACCGCACAGCTGAGGCATCAGTCCAGGCTCCCCAGAGAAGAAAGGAGTTTTCCTCTTCCTACTACAGCTCTTTGGAAGAGTTAGGATTTGCAAAAGGATTCTTGCTTTTCCAGTAACCCATATTCATAGCAAGGAGACAACAGAATAAAAAAACCCCAAAGCTCTGAACCACAACTAAAATTAATGCCACAGAGCCACAGATTAAGTCAATCTCCCCTGTTGGTGCAGATAATGGATTTCTTTAGGGAAATTAATGCTATGGTGCTGGATGAGCCTTGGACACCAGAGTCTCCTTATCGGAGATGTGAGTATGAGTCAGCGGGGCCGGTGGCTGGAGCGATGCTCTGCCACCCCTCTGCCCTGCGGGTGCACTGAGAGCAGGGCAAAGCCAATGCCAAAAGCCCCACTCTGGTCTGGCAGCACTTTGCGTCCCCCCTCCGTCTGACCCCGAAAGGCTGCAACCGCCAGACCTCTGGACCAGGAGGGTTTATTCCCTGCTCTGCTCCTTGCTCACTGCAGCAGTCCTGAGAGATCCCACCAGTGCCAAGATCTCCCCTTGTTCTCATCTCACTTACCATCGCCAGGCTACCCTGTGCTCCTCCACCCACCGCTGCCCTGGGTTGCTCTTGTGCTCCCGGCCGCGTGCCTTATATCGCCTTCCGACAGCTCATCCTTCTCCCCCACGCAAACATGCTGCCTCTGCGATTGCACAAGAGGCAGCTTAGCATCCTTTGGCGGCGGCTGGGGAGGAAAGAACTCTGCGAAAGTCCATCCTCCAGCACGGATGGCCGTTCCGATTAGCTGATGGCTTGTCAACACTGACCCAATTCATGGCCCTGACGGGATCCCAAACACGGGGAGTATCTGCAAAATCCCTGGGAATCTGGGTGTTTGTGCATCCAACTGATTCTGTGGTACCTGCTTCCGATGCAGCAATAACACCAGATACCACAACGGCACTCGCAAAGGCCAGATAACTGTGTACAGACTACACACGGTTTTGCAACAACAACACACATTTGCTTCGGTTGTGTGGTTTTTTTTTTTTTTTTTTTTAATGAATTCTGATGTCTAGGATCTGGTGAGAAGCAGTGGTGAGAGATGGAGGGATGAGGGTTTGCTCCTACCACACTTTGTCTGGGAAACAGTGACCAGCTGCAAACAGCAGCAATCACTCAAAGTGATGCTTCTTGATACATATTGACTATATTCTGTGCATCCTCAGAGCTTTAATTGCTGTTGTCACCATCAAATAGCAGCAAATGTGAACATCCATCCATTTTTTTTCCTAACCACAATGAAAACCAGGAAACAAAAGTGTTTAGCACCTGACCCTGCTTACAGCCTAATGAACTATCCATTAAAAGGAAAAAAAAAATAGTCTGCTGGCATCCCTTGTTGCCAGCTTTTAGGTGAGGACCTGTGCTCTCCATTACGTGTTTTACAAAGAAATTAACGGGGACAGAAGCTTGCACAGGCTGGCTTAGAGATGCAAAGGCAGCGCAGCCCGCAGGCTTGGAAAGCAGCAAAGGCAGAAGATGAGGAATGTGCGTGGGGAGGCTTGGTTTGGTTCCTTAAAGAGAGTGAAACCTGTGAGCCTTGTGGTCTCTGAGGGGCTGGTGTCACAGCCGTCCTGGCAGGCAGGGTTTGCCCGCTTCCCCCTCATTTCACCCCAAAATATTCTGGACCGAGGCGGCTGCCAGCGGAAGCACCCCTGGGCAGCGGGCGGCTGTGGGGAGTGGTCAGCCCGGGAGGAGCTCTGGCCAGCGGTGGGGAGGGCTGGGGCAGCTGAGAGTGTGCGGGGTGGGCACCTGAGGAGCCCCCGTCCCAGCCCGGGGTGGGGTGTGGTGCCCGGGGTGGGCCCTGGGGGTAGGCCCCGGGGTAGGGCCCAGGGAGGAAGAAGGGCAGG
>NW_010098974.1:83268-90532 GCF_000699245.1 Pterocles gutturalis | reverse complement strand
CACCACACCACACAGCTTGGTGTCATCCATTAGTTGTTCTTTTCCAGCTGGTTGCTGCTCCATGTTCTCTCACTCTCTCCTTTGTAACCTGGTGTGTGGCATTTGAGTGTTACTTCTTGCTCTCTTCAGTTACTAGCTCACTTTGTTAGTGATAATATCATACTTCTGGCAGAAGCATGGTGCATTATATTTCAAAATTGTTTTGTATATGTAGTGTATCCAAAAAGAAAATTTTGTGAGAGAAGGCTTGAAAAGCCTAGTTAAGTGGTAGCATAATAATCAGCATGTTGAATGCACTGATATTTTAAGCAATTAAACACTTTCAGGAGAAGAAAAATAAACTATTGGTTTGGAGTCATCTAGCACTTCTTATTATTTCTAACAGCTAGTGTTTTGTTAGCTTGCTAGTATTGAGACATTAGTAAGAAAGTTTTTTATAGCGGGTCTAAGAGACATCTTTTAACTTGTACAAAAATTGCCTTTTCTGTTCATTAGCTATTGATCTGTTCTTACCAGTTGTTATTTGCAGAAGACTTTTTAAAAAACCTCGTATTTAGTTCAGTTGTTTATTACCGCATGTGTTGGCTTTCAGCTGTGCAAAATGTAAATAAGCTTAACAGTTAAATAGTGTGATCACATACTTTGTATTTTTTAGATGGTGTTATCTTTTGTTTTTCTTGACCAGATTTTGTAACAAGATAGTATATCTTCATTTGTCTGGATGAACTTCAGTGTTTTGGTGAAAGATACTCAGTCTGCAGTGGCTTTCAGTATAATTTCTTTGTAATTATATATTGTTTTGAGTTTGTGTTGTGTATTTCAATTGAAAGCTTCTGCTTCAGCTAAAAATAGACCTGAATAAACAAAACTAAGAGAGCTTATTAAGT
Source organism: Pterocles gutturalis (assembly GCF_000699245.1). Lineage (NCBI taxonomy): Eukaryota > Metazoa > Chordata > Aves > Pterocliformes > Pteroclidae > Pterocles > Pterocles gutturalis. The sequence continues at coordinate 89,645 of NW_010098974.1, read as the reverse complement.
GACACATGAATAGATCACTTGTATTTGAAAAATACAGGAACATTTGGAGAAAAAAGTCCAAGTTGATGTATGTTTCTTTTCAAAAGGGTGAAATTTTTTTCAAGTTAATTGAAATCTTTTTGATTCCTATATGTGATAACATTTGAACACTGAATCAGTTGGTCTTTGTCATGCCTTTAGACAGTGTCCATGGGTTATTTGCTTTTGGACAGCTGCTAATGCTGTACATTGAACCTCAGCACATGCTCCTTTTCCCATAAATTTTAAATCTACTATTGTTGAATGCATGTTGGTTCGTATGTTTTGTAGTAAATTGTAAATTTCAAAGAAGTGGTGCACAATGTGGGTTTCGAAGTTTTAAGGGCTGTGTTGTAACTGAATGACTTTGTGCCAGTAAAGGCCCCTGAAGTATTTTTGGTGGTGAAGTTAGAAAGGATGAGGGCAAATTTGAACAAAATATTAGTTTCTATTATCTTGATGATACATGGCTTAAGAGCATGTTTCCAAGTGGTCTGGCTCCCACTTCCCAGTAAGTTAAGCCTGATCATTTAAGTGTTCACAGCTGTTAAGGTGCTTTTTCCCTTTTCTACAATGTTGAGGCAATTTCAAAAGATTGCATAGGCTTATACATACAAGAATACATGGAACATATATTTTGATTGTGGGAAAATGGATAATTAAACTGGTAAGATTCGTGTGGAGTTCTCTAGGTACAAATAACAGATTAATTTTGACATTTACAGGTTTGGCTCCAAATGACATCTAAAGCATGGATGCATAGCCATCAAATTACAGTTCTCAAGTCTCTGGCTCAACAAACCTTATTTAAAAGTAGTGGTTTTTCCCTTTGAGCTTGACTGTCTTTGCCTTCCTCTTGCTCCTCTTTTCCTTACTCCTTTCCCACAACAAAACCATTGAAAACTCCAAACTCTCTGATGTTGAATGGTTCTAAAGTTGTAAGATTTTAAGTTTTCTGTCACTGGCTTTCTGAATGAGCGATGCTGCGTTAGGTACCCTGAGTGTTAGTTGCAGCAAAACTAAGTATCTAAAAAATGGTCTTTGAGCACTTGTAAATGCATAGTTTTGCTCTGTTTTGTAGGAGTCTGAAGGAGCAGTGATGTTTCTGTGCATCCTTTAGCTTGGACTTCTCTGCTGTATTCCTCTTGCAGGGTCCTTGTGGGCTGTGGAATGGCTGCCTTGTACCTTTATTGGTGAGGGGCAAACTGAACTAGGGCTTTTCTTGTGGTTTTGTCTCAAAAACAGTGTTTGTTTCGATGTCATTCTTTCTTAGGAGATGGGAAAAGGACAGAAGGGAAGGGAGACGAGAGTTTCATTGTGTCTAAAACTAGAGTTCTACAGTATCCTCCTAATAAGGGAACAATTTTGAGTATGTTTTGCGGTTTTCTTTAAAAATCTGATGAAAAGTGAAATAAGTGTTTAAGAAGGTAAATCTTAATTTGATATCCACTTGATAGCTCTGTACTGGACTGCTCCTGTCATTGATTTTACTTTTTAAAACACTGTTTTACAGCCTACTTAAAAATGATTTTCCTACATGTGGGAAATAGTGAAGTAATTAAACACATTTGGGTCTATGCATAAATTTTCTAAAATTAACTGTCTCTTTCACACTAATCTTTCTTGCCTTTAATTGGGTTGAAATGTGTGAAGGGGAGAGAGGTTTGATAGAGAACTATTTTTCAGAGAGCAGTTTAACTACAGAGCACATAAAGGAGTTGTTAGATATGCTTGGGACAGCGAGGCAAGAACCTGCTGTTAAAAGGGGAAATATTTTTGTATTGGTTTCTGCTGCATTGTTTTTGAGTAAATCACCTGTTATTTCCATGCTTTTATACCTTTCACTCCAGTGGAGAAATTCAGGTGTGCTGCAGTTAGGAACAAAATAACCTATCACTTCAAGAATTAAAAATCCTTATTCATGAAATTGTGGTTGTCACTTACCACATTATTCTGGATACATTTCATGTTAATTAGCTTACATTTTCCTTTTTTCCTTTTTTGTTTCCCCAGCAGAGTTTGCTAACCTACTCACTAACAGCAGTGCCGACTTAACCTTTTCAGTCTTCAAGCATATCTAATAACTAAACTAATGCATGACCCACTTGCACAAAAGCTGAGAAATCATTCTGAAAGGTGCCCAAGTGTAGGACACGTTTCAGGGAGTAATAGAAACGTAATGGAAATGGAGGCGAAAAATATTTAGGTGTATATCCTCCTGCAGTAAAGTTGATGTAAAATATTACAATAAACAGTTGAAAGACTTTGATTGTAGCTGTGACTCTCTTTTTTGTCTCTATTTACAACTGAATCCTTACCCCTTCCTTTCTTCTCAGTAGAATTGTTTCCTGTTTGAAAAGTCTTTTCCAGTGCTGAGTAGGAAGCTAACTTGTTTCAGGTGTATGTCTATAAATTTTAGCCCCCAAGCAAATGTTTTTGTTCTAGGGAACTTTTCACCTTCAATTCCATTGTCTTTGTTTTCAAGTATGTTTGCTGTTATAATAAACTAATTTTTTTCAGTTAAGTGGAATTTATGAAGCATATCTTGGGATCAGCATTTAGTCTTTCACCTGCTATAACAAATTTGAGACACATGGTTATGCGTTTTGTATTCAACTTTTCACTTTTGAGTAAGTGATTAGTCTTTCTTCTTGTCATGTTTCATGTCACAGAAGCACTGTTGTTTTTTCTCTCTGACAGCCTGACACTGTTTAAACATCAGTCTAATTTTGCACATAAGCCAGTTTAAGAGAAGGCAAAAAAAAAAAAATCACGTGAGGCATGTCACAATAACTTATTTTCAGAAGCAGCAGGCTTGCAGAAGGCACAACTTGCTCTGTTCTGTCTTGATTTCTGCTGACAGCAGGCTGTGGTGTTAAGCACATATAACAAAATCAGGAGTATTTCAGACGACAGAAGTATGGGAGAGTACATATCATACTGTGAAATGAAAAGGCAAAACTTCTTGGAGGGAGAAGGTGATGGAGCCCGTATATGATTGATTCATACTGGTATCTCTGTCTTTTTAGGGAAAACGTCTGCTTTATGCCATGTGTTTTAAGAATTACAGTTCTCTTACTATGCTATAGTTCTGGATACAAGTCTTGCCCCTCACCTTCAACGTTTGAGTCTTCACCTTTACAATGATGTTTAAATAGGCCAATTTTACCCTTCTGTTTTGTAAGTTCACAGTAAGTCATAGGGAGGTCATGTCTAAAATAGGAGTAAGTGATCAGTTAGGAATGGCTTCTGTCTCATGTGTATGAAATCTTTTATGTACTGTTCCATACTCTTAGGTATGTTTGTATGACAAATTATTCCTTTTTTATCCTTTAAGAACCAGAATTTCATGACAAAATGGGAAAATACTGTTGTTTTGTTTCCTTTCTAAACAAGTTGTACAAGAATCTAGAAGCAACATCTGTAATGGGTCAAAGGCGTAACTTTTATTTAAACTTGATAACAGTTTTCATATGTAACTATTTATAACCTCGGTATTTCTGGAGGTGTGTGAATATGCTTAGAAGAATGATATCCAACCAATATGTATGGTACGTAATGCTGCCCTAATGAGAGAACAGTTTAAGAAATACTGTTGTATCTGGACACTTCCATCAAGGTCTTAATGAGAATAAGAGAAGACAGAAAAAGCAGAAAGCCTTTCAGATAACTTTTGGTAAGATAAGGTGTTAAATGTTGTTCTTCTGTATATTTTGTGGCTGCTTACTTATCCTTAATGCAAACAAAAGTTATTTACCAGATTATAATGAGATTATAATTAGGTTACATGGGTCTCCTAGAATAGAGTTGGTAGAGTCTGTGGAACTTGTTGATAGGTCAAGATTTTAATTAAGATCTGGTCTGTTCTGCTTCCCTGAAAGTATCCTGGACGACCCCTGTGCCTTGATGTTGAGAATGAAAAATTCAGAGAATGTCTGTCTGTAAAACATCTTCAGTTTATATTTTCCAACCTCCTTACTTTGCTCGTGGGTTCAGGCTCACCATTCTGATTGATCGTTTTTATTTGTTCCCTGACTTTTGAACATTCAGACCTGCAAAGGAAAGCCACAATGTGGGAATACATTTTTTTTTTTAGAGTTTATAATAATCACCAACATAGTTTTCAGTTGTTTTCCGTGTGTCTGTCTTGTCTGTACTTGAAGAGAGAACTCAGAAAAGGGCGTGTGTTCAGAAAGGGAGGAATTTGGTCTTAATGGGCACAGTTTTCCAAACACTTTTCAGCATAGGTGTGTAAAACTTGATGCAGATTTGAGGATATTTGCAAAAAACCAGTTACAGTGTTAAATCTGGCTACATGGAGAGTTTTCTACTGTGGGAACATCACATGTGAGTAATGAAATTCCTGGTGAATTCAGCAATGTTTTTTTCCACAGGAGGGATGATAATATTATGTACATTATCTATAAACATAATTATTAAAAATATATATACTATATTGTATACATACATAAATATAAAAATTTTCTTCAATTTTTATGTAAGAATACATGACTGAAAGGCACCTATCATTTAAAGGTTTTACTGTGGAAGTTAAATAGCAGGAAGTTTATTTTAATGTTTAGTCAGAATTCTGTAATAGTGAAAACTTTTATTAACTTCATGTTATTTTTAAGGACGGGAATGAGAAAAAGCATTTGGAGAGCAATGCACATGGAGAGTGTAAGAGACTTCTTTTTTCATAGTAAAAGCTCTTGTGGTATCTTCTTGTGCTTGTTCCAATTTTTTTTTTCAATTTCAAGGTGGTGAACTGGGCAAAACACTGAACCGTTATGTATGTGTTCTTTTCTCTTGGAAGAAATTAAAGTTGTAAGGCTAAATAACTTTATGTCAAGGTTTAAACTTTTTTTTTCTTGAAATAGATTTTGCTCTGTATCCGTGCTGAAGAAGTCATGGTCAAATTCATCCTCCACTGATAGAAGGAATTTGCAAAACTGGTGTTTTTTCTTAGCTCCCAATGATTTTAGTTGAAAATTTCCTTTCCCAGAAAATATGATTCCTTGTGATGAATACATCTGTTGTTAGGTCCAAAGCTATGCTCCTCTCTAACAATTGTCTGTCTTCAGTAGAAAGCAATGGGGTAAACAGCCCTTCCCTGCTTTACTGAATTCCACTAAAGGGGAAAACAGAAAAGAAAATCACTTGGGTGTCTTCACCAGGTTGCCATACAGAATAGGAAGTGTTCGTAACATCCAGGGGTTTGTCAGTCTGCCACAGACCTTTGCATCTGTTTGTAGGATAATTGTTTTCAGGCTTTTATGATTTTATTCTTCTCTCAGTAGTGGCACAAATGTGTGCTTACTATGGAAATTGCTTATCCTATCCACTGTTAAGCAGCAATGCTGTTAGAGTCTTGAGAACTGGGTCTCAGGGATAATTATTGCTATGTCTACGTGAAAGACTCTCCCTGCACAAAACTCATTATTTCAAATTTTATTTTGTGTTGTGTATCAAATAAAATCTCAGGGACTTTGAAATATTCTCACCTCTCCCTTGCTCCTCCCTTGAACAAGGAAATCAACTGATCAGACAGAAGTACTAAAGTTGTGTTGAAATACTAACTGAAGCACTCTTATTAAAAATATCTCACCTCCTTTTTCGCTCTGTCTTCTAAGGATGGAAGAGAGTTTCTTGTGCTGTTCTCAGAGCACTGATACACCATGTTCTGCATTTCTCTGCATGGTCTGACCTGGCCTTTCTCTGTGTCCCCCTGCCTTCTTGTTTGTTTTACGTGCATGATGGTGTAAACATCACTGCCTACAAGACCAGAGTGTGCAAAAATGTTTTTATTATACAGACTTGAATAGAATGTCTATAAAAAGAAATAGTATTCAGTCATTGAGAGCAGCTTTGTCACTCTTACCTTCATCCTCAAGTAGTGCAAATTTCAATGGGCAGACATCACCCAGGGAACAAAATTCTGAGAGCTTGAAAACATTCTGCGAACCATGAGAAATAGAGAGCTGTCTTGTGGGGTGTTATGGTTTTGTGTGGGGGGTTTTGTCTGGTAGCAGGGAGGGGCGTAATGGCTCCTTAAGCAACTGCTAAGAGTTCCCCTAGCCTCCAGCCTGCTGCTGGCGGCAAGGGAGGGGTTACAGTGGTGGCTCCTCTTTTAAATGACTTAAGGAGTCACCCCCCTACCCCCAAGCATTTGGTAACAGGGGGAGTGGGGGAAGGGACACCACCATCACTTAGCCTCTTTGTAAGAAACTGCTTGCCCATCTTCAGACTGGACCCACCCCAGGCCAGGGCTGAGCCAATCGGTGCCTCTGCAAGTAACATATTTAAGAGGGTGCACAGAACAATGAGTTGGCACGGCCCCAGGCAGGGTCCGTCTCTGG
>NW_010098974.1:72767-82827 GCF_000699245.1 Pterocles gutturalis | reverse complement strand
CGGACTGACTGCAGCCCCCCCACTCCCTGGCCCCCCTGTGCCGCCAGGGGGGAGAAGGTACAGAACAAAGCCTTTGGGCTTTGGGAAGAAGGGAGGGGTGGGGGAGAAGTGCCTTATTTTTTTTTTTTTTTTGGTAAGATATGGTTTCTCTTTTTCAATATCTGTTGTCTTGTTGTAAATAGTTAAATTAATTCAGTTGTTTTCTTGTTCTTCACAAGTTGTGTTTTTCTTGCCCGTGACCCTAAGTGGTGAGTGAGACCCTCCCTGCCTCAGCCCACCAGGTGTTTAGCAAAGAACTGTCCCCGTGGTTTTATAAACCACGACATGGGGTTATACCGCAACTTCTGTGTAGTCAAGGTTAGCAAAATGAAATAGCTTTTCTAATTCCCTGCCTCTTTTTGACAGGTGAGACATTGATGGAAACTTGAAAATCAGATGGTAGCTTACCTAGAGCACATCTTCCTGTGTCACATGAAGTCAGCTGGGCAATTAGCTGGAAGCAAATCGTAATACTTATTTTTCCATTAATGTGTAGAAAAAGTGTGTATCAGAATTGGTACTATCAGCTGCAAATGATGATGTACTGTCAAAGTTAGAAGTCATTTGACTGCAGGACATGCTTTCTGTGCTTTCAGTGACTTCTAAAGTGGTTTATTGCAGTCTTGAAAATTGTCAGGGAGACAACAGTTCTTTCTTCCGTTAGGTGTGCAGCAGTGAGAGAAGTACGTTGTTCCATTGTTTTAAGGCATCAGTCGGTAAAGAGGGAAACACTATTTTCTTAACAAGGTCCATTTTATCAACGGATGTGTTATCAGCAGTGTTGGAAGCCTTTGTCCTGCCAGGGTACATCACAGGAGTGCCTTATCTTGCCTTTTCCAGTTTAAAACCAAAACAAACAAACTCAAAACAAACAAAAACCACACCAGAAACAAACACAAAAACCTGAACCCAGCAACAACAATGTTGATTTCTTTGGGCTCAAGTCTACCTTGTGAAAGCATCTCTATGCTGTCATGAGCAGGTTAAGCTTTTCTTCTCAATTTGGTCTAGTGTTTTCCCTTTCTCATAAGGCAAAATGAGCACTTTTTGTGCTAGAGTCACCATTGTATGTTGCCAAGCCTGGAGAATGGAGTAGTTTATTGGAGGATTATCTAATTCAAGTGTAAAGATACTTAAAGAAAATTCCTTATGTGGATACAGCTTTTTATCCTTCCTTCCATGTATACACTCTCCTTTCAGCTGCAGATTAGAGGGAGAAACTGTTGCCACTGAAAAGAGGGGCATGACAAACTCTTTTGAATCAGAAATAAGCTTTTTGTTCTTCCTTCTCTTAGACTCCTTAGTGTTAGTTGGTCTCTCTTCTCGCCACTCCTTTGGGTTATCATGTGCTGTTGGCCTGATCAAGTCTATTACTCTGTGCGCTCAACCCGTGTGGTATAGCCCTAACTGAAAGTGTTGTCAGGAGGAACTTTTGACCCTTAATTGGAGTTTGTTAAAGCGAGTTTGTATTATGCTGAACTTGGGTTATTTGCTGGAGAGATTTCTTAATGACTTTCAAGGAAAATGAGTGAGCTAATGAACGTCTTTGATCTCTTCTGTACAAAAGCTAACTGATGTTTGGATTGCTCATAATTAATTTCATCCTTCAAATTAATTTTCATGAGCTTTAGAAATTACCAGTGTAGTAGTGGTTCATAACTCTGATCCTTCTAGTAGGTGTTGGGCTTAATTGTAGCTTTGGGAAATTCTGTTAATGATAGAGGGCAGCATACTGCCATTGGGTAGAAGAGTCAGCTGGCTTGCTCACAGCGTTACATTCTTGGTCTTGACTGCTGTTACGTGTTCAGTGTCCCTATCTCCTGGTGATTTCACTGAGCAGTTTGATCCTTTCTCCTTATGTCCACTCACAAAGATAGTATCTCGCTTATCAGAGCATGTATGCAGATACATGTCTAAAGAACATTTGCTTAAAAATAATTTTTTTGTTTATACAGCCTTCACAGATTCATTGTATAGATGAAGTGGCTTAAAACACTTTTGCAGAGTGATGGATGACAAGACCATTGGACTAATTTAGCTTTAAGACTATTATTACTATGCTAGAAGTCAGCAGTTCACTTCTGTAGAGCCTTAACATAATGGCAAGAGATCTGCAAACTCCACGTCTGCCTCTTGCAAGAAAACCCAGAGATGTCAAATTTCGTGAAACTAGAAATTGGTGCTTAGCTGAACTTCACAGGTGCTTATAAAATCCAAAGATGTAATCCTAGGATCATATTTTAAATAACAAGATGAAATGAGTTTTAAAAGCTTTTCTGTTATATTATTCTCATGCCAACTGTCTTACTTGTCCTGAGTCAGCATCTTAGGATGTTGGGCAAGGTTATTTATTGGTTTTTTTGCTGTCCCTGAGGAGTTTTTTTTTCGTGATCTTTGGTCCTACGTGTCTAAAATTGCTGAACTGTGAATCGTGCTGCTCTTTGTTTAGTATGCCTCTGTGTGTGTGTGTGAATTCTATATAAGAGTATTTGGATTGCTTACAATTAATTAAATTTATCATAGAGGAAAGCCCAGTAGGAACCTGTTCTAGTCTAAGCCTCTTGCAATAGTGGGCTAATGAGTTGGAACTTGTGTAACTAATGCTTAAAAATATTTTTGTTACAATATCTCCTTTTTCAATTAAATAGTTCTGTGAGACAAAGCACTTGATTGCTTTTGTTTCATCTAGGATTTCTCCACCTCCGAAAAAGCTGTTGAAAGCCTGGAAAAGTTCCATGTTGTATTTATATTAAAAAAAACTAATATGGTGGAAAGGACTTCTAGATAACCTGGAGCTGCAGGTTCACTTGCACTGGAATCACATTGCTTGTGGAGAAAATGGAAAGTGGAGTTTGTCTGTTGTACCAAGTGGAAGTATTTCCTGTTGAATGAAACAGCTAACTGTTCCGTAGGAAACTTTATACGTAGGGCTTTGAAGTACAGTGTTAGTGGAGGAAGATTTGTCTTGCATATTGTAATGCAGTGAATCTCTTACAGCAGAGATGGACCAGAAAGCCATGTTGCTTGTAGTCCTGTCTAGCCCTTCCACTGCTGGGCTGCTTCAAAATGACAGCAGTGATGTTCTCCGTTGTATTTTCCCATTTTTCATAGACTCCCATTTCTGTTGAAAATAAAAGCACTGAGAGATTGTGTTTACTTCTAGAAGAGGTAGTGAGAGGTGGAAAGAACTCTTGACAGTTGTCCTGAGGCAGCAGAAAAAAGCTAATAATGAAGGAAATAGTTCAATGTCTGTAAAATACCTGGTCTAAAGTGAATGCATCCTCTCTGCCCTTCTTGGAGATATGCTGGTTAACAGCATTTCAACAGGCTGGTGAGTATTGTGGGTGATATGTGTTATGTAAGAATACTAGATATTACTGCAGTGTGAAAAATTTAATATTAGTGTTATCCTTAGGCATCATTTACATATACAATAAATAATGAACTCAGGAGAAAAAAAGACAAAGTATCTGAAGTTTTTTACATATTTTCCTTTTCTTTCTATAAAATACGTAAAATGTGCTGTCACAGAACGAGCCGGAACTTTGCAAGTCGCTTGAAGACACCAGGTCTTTTCTCAGAAGAGTTTCAAATGCTACTTAGGCAGATGGAAAAGACGATGATTTAGAGCTATCAGTGCAGCAGGACAGAGATTGCAGGGAGATAAATGTTATCGGAATTTAGAATTGTTTCCATATTCTTTTATGAAAGACTTCTGGATCTGTTCCTTTCTCCAAACTAGCGAACTAGAATAATGTATTGGATTGTATTTTAATATCCAATATGCTTTATGTACATTTTCAGACAATAGTAAAAGAGAAGACAGGCTCATCTTCAAAACAAGCACGTTAATGTTAGAAACAAAGCTATCTAGAGCTGTCTGAGAGTAGCGTGTTCTTAATATAATCAGGCAATAAAAAATGTGGGCTTGATGTCTAATTCCACAGCGTCTATAGCTTGCATTTAATAATTTATATTTTTTTTTTGTCATTGCTAGTCTGTAGAGCAAAAAAGTAAAGTTTAATGAGGCAGGTAAACTTCCGAGAGCAAATTGTGATTTTTTTAAGCTTCATGATTCATCAGACTGTGTTAGGATGATAAAACACAAGTAGACATTAGATGATATACTGGGATTATCACATGCAGAGGGAAGGCTGAATTTTGGTAGGAGCTGGGTGAACGTCTGCTCAAGTCAGATGAAAGGGTGTTTGCAGATAGCTGTCTGCAGCTTCAGCCTTGGGTGACTGATGATGCATGTAATTTAGAAGGCCTGGAGTTTGCAGAAGTATTTATGCTTCCCTGGACTTCCCTTGTTCCATGTGTACATGGAAACGGGAAGGTTAGGCTGAGAAGCTGGACAAACTACAGAAGTGTGTTTGCTAAACTCTTACTTTATACAGGCAAGTGCAACAAGGAGCTGCTACTTTAATGCCCTTGAAATAAGAATGCAGTAGATGTTTTTAACATTTTAGGAAAATCCCTTGTACAAGATGGTCTGTATTTGGTTTTATTTAATGCTTGTTGTATGTCCATTAGATGCTTGGTCCTCCCACTTTTTCCTAAAGTAATGAGTATGATGATTTCATTAACACAATCTACTATGAGAAGCAGTGGATGATGATTTTCAACGACTTGAACCATGCTAATTAAAGCAAAAACACATCACAGAAAACATGAAAATTCTGGTTTTAAAAATGCCACTCTACAGTTTTTGGCACTGTATAATTTTTTGCACTTTAATACAGATGAGAATTGTAATGTTTTTGTTGAGGAATGGGGAAAAAGCTGCAATAGATAAAAAATGAAATAATGTAAAATAGATTTATTGTTAAGTAAATAACTAGAATTAGGTAGGTTTTGTAGATGAGAGCAGCCATAGTGCTGCCAAGGTGTAGCAGAGTTGTATCTGCGTGCATGAATAAACCCAACCTCAGTTATATGTCTTTGCTGCAATGGCTATTGAAATTGTTACACTATTTTATTGATTTCTTGCTTTAATTCCAGAATGAGCTCAGTTTTTCCCTCATCCCTTGTTCTGATTTTATTGGGTTTGCTACCACGTCGGCAGCTTTGGAGTATCTGTGTCCCTTGTGGCTAGGTGAGGCATGGGCTCTTTTTGGAAGCTGGAGAAAAGATTTTTTTGCCAGCATTGCTGCCACGAAACTAACCCTGGGGTAAGAGTTGTTCTCTTATCACCCTTAGGTGTTGCTTAACGGTTAATTACAGTTTGTTACAGAGCCATTATATATTGGTGCTTGATTCCAAAGGGTGCTATTTCAAGGTTGTTGGTTTTGGGTTTTTTTATACGTCTCTTCACAGCTGTGGGTTTCTCCTGTTATCCTGTAGTGTGAGCAATGCCATTTAATGGGCAGAGCTGTTCAGATGGACCTCTTTTGTGACAACATAATTTCAATACCATTTCACTTGGAAATTGAACTAATACTATTTTGGCTTTAGCAAGTTAACATGAGTGTATATGTTGTGTCTTCATTGACCCCTCTTGCATCCTCCTTTGCCTTTTAGGTGGAATATGTAACTGTTTTGACATTGTTCTTCCCCTTCCTTGCTAGTTGGTAGAACAGGGGGTTTTTTTTGTTGTTTTATAATGGTTGTAAAGAAGATGTAATAATATATTATATGGCTATGATGTTCTGAAAAAAATGGTGTTAATATATTTTATAAGTATTGGAGAAAAAAAATCAGCCTCTCAGGATTTGGGATATGAGCCTTGTTTATCTGAAATTGCATGAAATGTGGATCTGTATTTTTCTTTGTCGTGTAAATGCCAGTAGTGCTTTACTGTTTTTTGAAGGCTTTTCAATTGTATTTTGAGGGTTAAATAACTTCTCTATTTTTTCTTAATCCATCACTGTAACCACAGTAACCATTTTAGCTTGTGTTTGATTTAGTCCCAGTAGGCAAGCAAAAAATTAATATTTAGAGCAATTCATAGGCAAAGTGAACTTATCTCTTCATCCCAGAGGATTTAAGAAATGATTTAACTATTGTTGGCTTCAAAATTGGTGTAGTATTGACAGGTTAAAAGTTGTTTTGTTGTGTTTCCAGCTTTTTAACGAGCTCTCTATTCTTTCAGCTTAAGAAAGAGACAAAAAAAAAATCTAGTACTCATTGAAGCTACTGTTATAAAAAACCAAACCAAAATGAAGTCAAAAAAACCTCTAAAACCTAAAACAAACCAACACCTCTCCTCCCCCAACCCAACAAAACCCAAACACCACCCAACCCCCCAAAAAACTCTTGGCCTTGACTTGATTGCATTGATTGCTGGAGATGTGAGAGGCCACAAAGGTCGTAATATCTAGCAACAGGTAAGTGTAGCTTCACTGCAGCTAACGTTCCTTTTTAAATCTGCAAATTCTGCATGTTGAATATTAGGCTTGTCTTTGAGATCTTGCATGTATTTTTATGTTGTTTGCAGCTCTATAATTTTGTTTCTAGGATCAGAACACAAAAATGAAGGCATGCTTGACTTGCTATAATTCCTTGTACAGATGTATGTATAAAAATTATGTTATATTAGATATACACATAACAGATATAAACACGCATGTATGTTTATGTATTATTTTATATATTATAGCTAATATAATATCTTAATGTATTAAAATGCCATTATATAGTTACATAATATACTACATTATATTGGATATATCTAGTAGATCAGATATACATAATTAGAGACAATATTATATAATAATATAATAACAATACAATATATAATTATGCATTCTATATCTTGGTGTATATATTCAAATAAATATATTTGTATATGTGTGTATCTGTAATGTATCTTCAGTGTTCAGGGTCATGCAGGCAGAAGTCTGGCCTGTACAAGGGTAAAGCCCTTTAAGTGGGGTGGAAGCTCTTATCTCATGGAGGAACAAGCGGCTTCATTTTTCAACAGTGACATTTGTTAACACAAAGTTAAGTTTGGGTATGTCAGAAATGCAATTGTAGGTGAGAGTCTTGGAGATTAAAGTGGTCTCTTACTTGCATGAGGCATGGTGAAAATAGAGGAATCGGTCACTAATATTCAAAGTAGTGTTATTTCTTTACACTGCATGGCTTTAAGATGTTATTTTGTTAGTTTCATAGCCTGAATGCATTTTTTTTTTAAAACTTCTACCTTCTTAAATGTTTTCTGCAACACTTTTCCATGTCTTTCCTGAGTAAATATTAACATATAATCACCATTACTCACTTCCAGATAATATCTTTCTGTATTATTCCCTGTGTTGTACAGTTAAGAGCAAAGTAAAGAAAAACCTAAGAAAGAAATAGAAAATCAAAATGCTGACGTGATAGCAGCAATTCAGAGAGGTACAAGTGCATTGTATTTTGTTTTAATGTGTTAGACCTTTTGATGAATATTGTCCCATACTTTGGTCTGCCAACACATTGTGATTTCTGCGTAGTCTAGCAGTTTGTTGCTAAGTGCTCTGCACAGTGCAGATACTGCTCTTGTTTGTCATCTCTTCAGGGGACTGCCAGGGAGGCTAATCCAAACTCGCACACACCGTGGAGGAGTCAGAGGAAAAGTGGGAGAACAGGGAGGTATCTCCAAAGTCTCATGGCCCTACCTGGTGGTGCCATGGTGGGAACTCTGCTGTGCTGGCTGTGGCTCTGGGCGGTGGCTAGCTGGGGAACACGTGCAGTTGGGGTGATTGTGCCAGAGTGCAAAGGCACTGCCTAAAGTCACAGTTTTATTAAAAAATCTAAAGTTGTTTTATTTGCCGCTTCAGTAGGTAATGAGTGTATTGTGGGGTTCTGTGCTTTACCAGGAACTTGGTCTTAGCCTAATTAATCATTAAAGGTTGTTAACATACTATGGTGGAGCTTGTTATTAGAGACTGCATGTATTTCAGAGAGCTGTGACCCTTTTCGTGGGTAACTATAGAAACCTCAGCAGCAGTAGTTATTAGATCAAACTATGAAGTTCATATTTTTTAAGAAGTCAATGGCTAATAATTTTGGTGTCTAAAATGATGAAGAAAGATTGTAAAACTGGAATTTAACTTTGACTAACAATGTGATAAATGGATTATTAGATTTCACAAGGTCTCTCCCATACTTTCGAAGAATTCGAATTACTTGAATGAGTTATTAGGCAACACTAAATAATGAAATAACTTGCATATTTTCTGAATTGTACTGTATACAAAACGTTTTATGTCCATGTGCTTTCTACCAGATTCACAATTTAAGAGTGGAATTTGTGAAACAGCAAATAAAATGTCTTTAGGTTTTTTGTTTTGTTTTGCATATATTTTGAATATAAATTATTTCTTAATATTAGACTTGTTTTACACTGGTAAATGAGGTACTGAAAAAAATTCCGTCTCAATTTGCAAATCAGTGTTAGCTGCAAGTGTCTCTGGGGAAAAAGAAGAAATGTCAAATGTGAATGTCACTGCAGAAGGCTGTTAAGGCCTGTGGGTATAGCAGCTTTGAAAATGGGAATTGAGTATTTGTATAGCTAACAAGATAATTGAGTTGATGCCAGCCTATATTTTGGAAGAGAGTTTAAAGTCAGTCCTTTATGACTTAAATTGCTTTATAATTTTTTTGAAGAGTAGAAGGAAACCTGATTTGAAAGGTGAGAGTATTGAAAGATCCTCTTACTATTTCATGATGCATATGGCACAGGCCAGTGTGGGGAGATTATTGGATTATGTGAACAGAGCAAATGCAGTGTGGTAATCCTGATGTTTTCTCTGTTGCTAGAGCTGTGAAATGCAGGGGAGAGTGTACCATAATGTACTAATAAGAAATAAAGATGCTGCTTACACGTGTTAGGAGATTTTGCCCTAGTTGAGAGAAAGAGAAGCCATTTCAGCAGTGGTGCTGTTTTGTAAAGAAGTAAATCACAAACTATCATGCCCTAGACCAGACCAGTGGAGTTGAGTGAGACCATCCTCTGTGTCTGTGAGCAGCTGGGATACAGGGAATAAGCCGGTGGGTAGAAGTGAAACTCATTTTGATGGCAGGATCAAAATGCTGAAGTTAGCCAGTGGGAAGAAAAGCCTGTTTTAACTTGGCATAAATGTTGTCCCACTTGTGAGTCGTTGCGCTGTTCGAGTAATTAATGCTGTCATTGTTCTGTTTTTCTGTTTTCTCTGCTTATATTGTGTATGATATTGCAGGTTGTTCAGTCTGCAGGTGTTTCTCTGGCAGGATGCCACTGGCTTACTGAGACAGGACTGTCTGCTGACAAAGCAGTCCCTTTAGCTGGTTCTGATGTAGTCTCCAGGGTACTTTCACATAAATATTTTGCATAAAATGGTTATTGTCGGCAAAGGGAGACTCAGACACCAGCTTGGTCGTCAGCGAGGCTCCTTTATTATGATTGCGTATCCTATATTTATACACTTTTAGCTTCCTTGCACGCGTACATGCACTGGTCACGCAAAGCTTAATTGGTCGCTTCGCTTTGTCCACGCGGCGAGCACGCACCTAAAGCTATTTAATGATTGGTTAGCGTTTGCATATCTTCTCTCCACTAAATTCCTTGTGTGGTAGCTAACATCCTGTTTCTTACTGTTCTAAAGCTGCTTCTTTATCTCAAGGACATTGCGTCCTTGAAGTGCTCACTCTGTTACCCTTAATAAGCTGATTTCACCATTTCCTCTTTCATCAAGCCATTCTTTTACGAAACTCTCTACTGGTTACCTCCTTGAACTAATGTTGGGGGAGGCAAACTTAATTCTTATGCATATTTTAATCTCATAGTGATGATTTAATAACTGGAACCTGTATAAATGTGAGATGGGATGTTGAGTGGGCCAAACTTTGCAGGTAGTATTATTTTTTGTCACTCTGCTAGCGTTTTAAAGGAATCTCTCTATCAGAACTGTGGATCTTGAAAGCTGTGTTTTTATTATAACAGACACTAGAATAGTGAAGGTGCTTAAAAGGAATAAATGTAAATATGGAGCGTGTCAGAATGTGGAGAGAGCAGGTAGAGCAGTTCCCCAGGCCCTACTCTGCTGTGCCTGTTCGC